>NC_135234.1:719485676-719788551 GCF_051348905.1 Ranitomeya variabilis
GGGGCACTATGCCCTTGCAGCCGCATGTTACTGATGTTTTTGGTTTGCCTGGACTAGATGTTGAGAACTTCAATGAGGGAGACCACCAGTCAAAAATAAACTTTTTACTGAACCATAGCTTATTGGAAAATATGTATAATAGTTAGCGGGTACACAACTTTATGAACTTTTCTTTCCCAATACAGAGAATTTTTCAAACATAGTCTCAATTCCTTCCTCATTACTCGTTTGTTCTCTGTCTCCATTGTTTCATTTTCCTTCACAACATCCCAGCTCAGTATTACAGTCCAGTTAGCAAGAGTCCTATTCTCAACTCACGGTTCCATGTCTTCTTTCTCCTCAAGGGAACTAGGTTGCCAATATGGCCAGTACTTAGTTTCTCTGCTATTGATGCTCTGGAACTCCCACCTGTGGCACTCTCTTCATCTCGCATATTCTGTGCCCATCTTGGCTGTACTGCTAGGTGTTCTCTACCAGGACCTGTACCCAATTAACTACTCTGTCCTTCCATCGGTTCTCCTTTCCTCTATACTCCGGATCACTCTAGCCACTATATTGGTCTTCCCTCACTTCGGGACACCCACGTCATGCGGCACTGCTTACTGCCTAGATCTTAGGTCTACTTCAGACTCGTACTGGGCTTTATCCATTGTCCTGACAGGAAGCTGTCTCTATCCCTTCACCTTATCCTCCTCCCACCCTGGGCTAGTTCCAATCATTAACTCTAACTCTCCCTACTGTCAGACAGAACACAATACCAACACTATTAACGCATGTCACAGTTCACATTACACAATACAACAACAAGCTTATTCTTCAAGGAGGAACGTCAGCAGTATGTCCATCTTCTTACAGGAGTAAGCTACAGCTGCCTACTAATTCCGGGCAGTGAATATAATAGAGCAAGCCACCTATTAGGATAAGTAGCTTACTGTACTACACGGACAGTCTACAACACTGGCAGACACAGATAGAAGAGGCTTCCTGTGCAGGAACAATATATGTGCCCTTTGCAATCCAATAATTCATCATAATGCACAACTACACCTAGTTTGGAGGTAGAAATGGCCCCATTACCTTTTGGGCCACTGCATAGGTTGCATCAATGATATGTTCACCTCCGGTCCACAGGTCTGCCAGAGAAAGAACCACTCTACATTAGTGGCAGTCCTCTCTGGCTTAAAGGGGTGTCCCATTTGGGGCATTTGTGGCACATCAATAGGTTATACCATAGATGTCTGAAAGATGCTAGGACATCTGTCTCCAGTATGGAGCCTTGTTATATGCTACCAAGAATGGAAAGATAGCTGGGTATGCGCGACTCTAACCATTAATTTCTACGGGAGCTCTGAAAATTGTTGATGTGCTATAAATCTCCTAGAAGACACAGCCCCTGCTAAAGAAGAGATTCTGCAAGTAGGGAAACCCAATGTATGATATCCTTATGTCTTAACTGGACAGGGACACGTATTTTGGGCCTTTAAATTTTATTTTTGATTGGATAAAACCAAGACACTCAGAAAGAAGTTTATTCAGTTTTGCACTTTGTCTAACATCCGTGGAGACGCAGCCTCTATGATAGACGTTAGTTGACACCATGTCACAGTTTTAAGGAATATGTTTTGAGTATGAAAGCTCCAAAATACAAACATAAAACATATAAAGTTTACATGCAAATGTAAGGAAGACAGTAAACAGACAGGATCGGTGTTTATATACAAAAGACTAACATATGCGCTGCATTCGCCTTATTCCTGCTCTGAAGCAAATGAATTCTGCATGACTCCAGAAGACAAAATAAATCTGTTACTTCATCATGTAATGTAATTAAGGGCTGTATCTACAACAAACATCTGATCACATATCAGCTTCCTCTAGCTACAAGATAAACATATTAACTTAAATGGTTTTAGGTAAAGTTGCACTTACAATTACATCCTCTCCATATTTAAGATCTCAGTCTTCTGAACCCTAACGACCAGTGGAACACTTGCCCACTCTATAGAGTCAGGCGATGTCATAGCTATGAGCCCCGTAGAGAGGTACAGATTGGTGTTATCCCTCATGTTAATGGCCAGTGGGATCCGCTCACCATACAATGTGAGGAGTCAACTCAAGGGTCACATTATGGGAATGACGGCAAACAAGCACCAAGTCCTCCTACCTCATGTATTTCAGGTTGTGGTGGTGTTAGCCAAAAGGTAGTCCCATGTTGATTTTTCACTTTATACAATGCACAGAGTGATGAACTCAAGATTCACAAGACAGTAGCCCCAGTAGGTTTCCAGTCCATTACTATGCGGCAAGCTGTGGCTCCTGTCTTCCTCTTTGCTCTACTACAAGGCACCAGATAGGTCAGTAAGCATGACCATCATACGGGAGATTAATGTAGTTTACCAGGAAAAGGGAATGAGGACAAACACCCACCAAGTCCTCCTGCCTCATGGAGTTCAGGATAAGTTAAGGCTGGCCAGAAAAAATGGAAGGTGATCTAGCTCTAACGAACAAGCAATCAATCTTCTTTAATACAGAAGATATATAGGAAAACGTCATGTTAGGATCGAGCTACGATCGCACTGACATCAGCATCTGAAGATTGCTGGCTGGCTCGTTGGAGCCGGATCAACTTCCATTCTTGTCTACATTTACGTGCCAGGGCAGGGCCATCATCCAAGCACCGAATAGCACAGGAATAGCAACGGTGAGCTGGGACATCCCTTAATTCAATGTATTAGCCAGAAGAAAGCCCAATTTTAATCTTTTAGTTTATATAATGCTCAGAGTGCCCCCAGAGTGATGACCTGAAAATTTGCGAGCCAGGAACCCATCAGTCTTCACTCTTACGCTACAGGCTGTGGCTCCAGTCTTCCTCTCTGCCCTGCTTGGTTGTGCCAGATAGACTAGTGACCATAGCCATCGTAGAGATTATTGATGCACTGTAACCTGGAAAGGGAATGAGTGCACACAAACACCAACACCTACTACTTCATATTGGTTTGGTTATGGTGATGCTAGCCACAATAAAACTCTGTTTTAATATTTCATTTTATATAATTCACTGAGTGACCCCAGAGTGATGAACTGAAAATTTTCAAGCCAGTAGCCCATCAGTGTTCACTGTTATGCTGCGGGCTGTTGCTCCAGTCTTCCTCTCTGCTCTGCGCAGTTGTGTCAGATAGGCTGGTGACCATAGAAATGGTTGATGCACTGTAACATGTGAAGGAAATGAAGCAGAAAAGACTCCTGCTCGTGAAGTTTAGGTCATGGTGATGTCAGCCACAATAATGCCCCATTTTAATCTTTCACTTTTTAAAATACACAGTGTGTCCCAACAGTGATTCACAGAAAATTGACAAGTTAGTAGTTCCAGTTAGTCTCCATTCCAATGCTGCGGGCTGTAGCTCCAGTCCTCCTCTCTGCTCTGCTCAGTTGTATCAGATAGGTCAGTGAGAAAACACCAACTACTGCTGTCTCATGTAGTTCAGGGTGTAGTAAATTTAACAAGAAAGGCACCCCACTTTAATCTTTCCTTGAGACACCCTCTTCCTTCTATACAAACCTTTGCATTTAGATTTAGTCCTAAGTACAGCTGAGACATGTATACAACGGTATCCTGTCTGGACAATACTTATTAACGCCAGACATTTAATAATAATAATAATAATAATAATCTTTATTTATATAGCGCCAACATATTCCGCAGCGCTTTACAGTTTAACAGTTTCAAACACAACAGTCATAGGTAACAATGTTAACAATATAGTAATAAAGCAGAATAAAACAAAATAAGACGACCCTGCTCATGAGAGCTTACAATCTACAATGAGGTGGGGGGATACAAAGTACAGGTGTGTATTTACAATGATGTATTTACAATGATGGTCCAGCCATCTTCAGGGGGTGGGGGGTAGATGGAAGTAGTGAATGGGTTACACACACACACAAACATAAAATGAGTTTGATTAGTGAAGGTGATAGGCCGCTCTGAACAAATGTGTTTTGAGCGAGCGCCTAAAACTATGCAAATTGTGGCTGGTCCTAATATCTTGGGGTAGAGCATTCCAGAGGATTGGCGCAGCACGGGAGAAGTCTTGGAGTCGGGAGTGTGAGGTACGGATTAGTGCAGAGGTTAGTCTAAAGTCGTTTGCAGAGCGCAGCGGTCGGCTAGGCCGATAGACAGAAATGAGGGAGGAGATGTAAGGGGGTGCCGCACTGTGGAGAACTTTGTGGGTGAGAACAAGTGCTTTGAATTGTATTCTGTAATGAATGGGCAGCCAGTGTAATGACTGGCGAAGAGCGGACACGTCCGAGTAACGATTAGCCAGATGGACAACCCTGGCTGCTGCATTAAGGATAGACTGGAGAGGGGAAAGTCGCGTGAGGGGGAGGCCAATTAATAGAGCATTACAGTAGTCCAGACGGGAGTGGATTAGGGCGACAGTGAGAGTTTTTGTTGTCTCCATGGTGAGAAAAGGGCGGATTCTAGAGATGTTCTTTAGGTGTAAGCGGCACGAGCGGGCAAGAGATTGTATGTGGGAGGTGAAGGAGAGATCGGAGTCAAACATAACACCCAAACAGCGCGCCTGCTGCCGGGGTGTTATTATGGTGCCACCCACGGAGAGAGAAATGTCAGATTTAGGGAGGTTAGTAGAAGGCGGGAGCAGAAGAAGTTCAGTTTTGGAGAGGTTGAGTTTCAGATAGAGAGCGGACATGATGTTGGAAACTGCGGACAGGCAGTCAGTAGCGTTCTGTAGTACAGCGGGGGTAAGGTCAGGGGATGACGTGTATAGTTGTGTGTCATCAGCATAAAGATGGTACTGAAAGCCAAATCTGCTGATGGTCTGTCCAATTGGAGCCGTGTAGAGGGAGAAGAGAAGGGGGCCAAGGACTGAGCCCTGAGGTACCCCGACAGTGAGAGGAAGAGGAGATGAAGTGGAGCCGGAGAACAGGACACTGAAGGAGCGTTCAGAAAGATAGGAAGAAACCAGGAGAGAGCAGTGTCCTTGATGCCTAGTGACTGGAGCCTAGAGAGTAGGAGAGGGTGGTCAACAGTGTCGAAAGCTGCAGAAAGATCGAGGAGAATGAGCAGAGAGTGGTCACCGTTACTGATTCCCTTTACATTTTCAGCACATCAGAGTGTTTTATGCTCCCAACACATTTATTTTTGTTTAGTGGTGGAACAATAGTAACAAACTCTCAACTATGTCGGAGTCGGAGTTCTGCCACTTCTCCATTGCTGTGAATGAGATTGCGTCACCCCAGACGTGAGGTCCACACCATGAATACTTCTCAAAACATGTCTGTATTAATCTCCATCACTAATATTTGTGTGTACTCTGTTTTAATTTCCAACAGACGATTCTATGAAGCAAACACAATGCCGCTGCCAATGTCAAGATCACTTATTTGCGAGGAAATTCCCCCTCCCCCTGATATTTGCACATTTTTCTTTGCTTGTCACGTGGCAAATATTTATCTCGATTTATTCCGTTTCCAACATATATGAACATTTTTGGGAGTTCGGCCTCCGCCTTCTTGGGTCTGAAACCCTCTGTGCGCGAGTGACTGTACTAAGCGGAGGATAAAGGTCTGTAGGACGCAGGCCGTGCTATGATTCGGGATTTTTACAGGCAGGTACCATAAAACCTAATAACATATCCTGAGTTACTCCAGAACTTTGAAGTTAGAGCATAGTGCCAAATCTTTACTGGAAGGACTGGATTTGAGTTCTTAAACCTGGGATTTGTTCTCAATGCCTTCTTTAAACTCTCGGCATCCTTGTGAATTTACTGAGGATTGTGTTTTTCTATATGATTGACGGCTAGTAAGGTGGAGGCATTTCGTTGTGTGCCTTTGTTGCTGCACTTTGTAAAGGTGTTCTTTTTTTATAGATTCAATATAGTTTGCTCATGCAACTGAGCAAATAAACTTTTTTTACACCTTGTCCTAATCTAATACAAGGTGAGATATAGCCACTAGTGTTGAGCGATACCGTCCGATACTTGAAAGTATCGGTATCGGAAAGTATCGGCCGATACCGGCAAAGTATCGGATCCAATCCGATACCGATACCCGATACCAATACAAGTCAATGGGACTCAAGTATCGGACGGTATTCCTGATGGTTCCCAGGGTCTGAAGGAGAGGAAACTCTCCTTCAGGCCCTGGGATCCATATAAATGTGTAAAAGAAAGAATTAAAATAAAAAATATCGCTATACTCACCTCACCGAGGGAACCGGCAGCGTTGTTTGTTTAAAATTCGCGCTTTTACTTGGTTACGTGAAGTCCCGGCTTGTGATTGGTCAGGGCGGCCATGTTGCCGGGACGCGGACCAATCACAGCAAGCCGTGACGAAATTACGTCACGGCTTGCTGTGATTGGTCCGCGTCCCGGCAACATGGCCGCCATTAACCAATCACAAGCCGGGACGTCACGGGAGGCTGGACACGCGCCCATTTTAAAAAGCGCGCGTGTCCAGCCTCCAGTGACGTCCCGGCTTATGATTGGTCACGGCGCCATGTTGCCGGGACGCGGACCAATCACAGCAAGCCGTGACGAAATTACGTCACGGCTTGCTGTGATTGGTCCGCGTCCCGGCAACATGGCCGCCATTAACCAATCATAAGCCGGGACGTCACTGGAGGCTGGACACGCGCGCTTTTTAAAAAGCGCGCGTGTCCAGCCTCCCGTGACGTCACGGCTTGTGATTGGTTAATGGCGGCCATGTTGCCGGGACGCGGACCAATCACAAAGCCGGGACGTAATTTTAAAATCCTTAAGGACCTGAAATTACGTCACGGCTTGCTGTGATTGGTTGCGTCTCCCATGTGACTGCGACGCAACCAATCACAACGCCGGAACGTAATTTTAAAATCCTGAAGGACCTGAAATTACGTCACGGCTTGCTGTGATTGGTTGCGTCCCGGTCACATGGGCGGCACGCAACCAATCACAAGCCGGGACTCACGTAAAGGAAAGAAAAGCGCGAATTTTAAACAAAGAACGCTGCCGCTTCCCTCGGTAAGGTGCAGGCTGCGTCGGAGAGGTGAGTATAGCAATATTTTTTATTTTAATTCTCTCTTTTACACATTTTTACATTAATGTTGTTTCGATACCGATACCCGATATCACAAAAATATCGGATCTCGGTATCGGAATTCCGATACAGCAAGTATCGGCCGATACCCGATACTTGCAGTATCGGAATGCTCAACACTAATAGCCACATTTCAGCCATACTTACCAACGTAAGAGTTGATAGAAAAGGTACATTTAAAGAGTTAATGTCATTTTATTTTTTCCATAAATGAATGGCACATGTGAAAATTAAAAAAAAGCAACTTTGTAATATGCCTTTATGAGAAGCCAGCTCCTGGACTCAAAATTCTCCATCCATTATCAAATAAGCACGGATTTTCACAATACTAAAGGTACCTTCACACGAAACGACTTTGTAACGATATCGCTAGCGATCCGTGACGTTGCAGCGTCCTCGCTAGCGATATCGTTTAGTTTGACACGATCAGGATCCTGCTGTGATGTCGCTGGTCGCTGAATAAAGTCCAGAACTTTATTTGGTCGTCCGATCGCCGTGTATCGTTGTGTTTGAAAGCAAAAGCAACGATACCAGCGATGTTTTACACTGGTAACCAGGGTAAACATCGGGTTACCAAGCGCAGGGCCGCGCTTAGTAACCCGATGTTTACCCTGGTTACCAGCGTAAAAGTAAAAAAAACAAACAGTACATGCTCACCTGCGCGTCCCCCAGCGTCTGCTTCCTGACACTTACTGAGCGCCGGACCTAAAGTGAAAGTGAAAGCACAGCGGTGACGTCACCGCTGTGCTGTTAGGGCCGGAGCTCAGTCAGTGTCAGGAAGCAGACGCCGGGGGACGCGCAGGTGAGCATGTACTGTTTGTTTTTTTTACTTTTACGCTGGTAACCAGGGTAAACATCGGGTTACTAAGCGCGGCCCTGCGCTTAGCAACCCGATGTTTACCCTGGTTACCCGGGGACCTCGGCATCGTTGGTCGCTGGAGAGCGGTCTGTGTGACAGCTCCCCAGCGATCAAACAGCGACGCTGCAGCGATCGGCATCGTTGTCGCTATCGCTGCAGCGTCGCTTCGTGTGAAGGTACCTTTAGTTAGGAGATGTCAGTTGGTGCTCTTAAAGTTCTATGGAGAAATGTAACTGTGGTTTGAGTAGAACTTGCAGCAGAATGTCCGTGTCCACCTCTAGCTCCTCCACTCCGATCCATAGAATGTTATAAGCACCAACTGCCATCTTCTATCTCAGTAATGTGAAAATCTGTCTTCACTAAGTACAGATTTTATCCATAAATTGAGAGTGAGTCCAGGAGGTGAAATAAGCAGATTTCTTTGAGAACACTGCAAAATTTTCAGTTTGTCTGATTTTTCTCTTTATAGGTATATTTTTGAGTAAAATGTATAATGTTTTTTTAGTCTATAAACTACTGACAACATGTCTCCGAAGTTCCAAGAAATACATTTTGTATTTATTTTCTGAAAATGAGAAATGTTCAAAATAACAAAAAAAGCATTGCTTGCAGACCTCAAATAATGCAATAAAACCCCCAAGTTCATAATCATTTAGAAACAATAATACTAATGTTTTAACTCAGGAAGAGTTCAGAGATCAATATTTTGTGGAATAACCATGATTTTTAATCACAGCTTTCATGCGTCTTGGCATGCTTTCAACCAGTCTTTCACACTACTTTTGGGTGACCTTTTGCCACTCCTGGCACAAAAATTTAAGCAGTTCTTCATTGTTTGATGGCTTGTGACTATCCATCTTCCTCTTGATTACATTCCATATGTGGGGCCCCTAGGGGTATTTGCCACAAAAATAGTTATTGACACCAAATACAAATATTAAAATAGCAAGACTGCACTACCATCTCCGGCCAGAAGGGGGAGCTCCAGAGACTCCCCTTGATCTATTCTGGTCTGAGAAAAGGATTGGCAGTTGGGTTGAGGAGTTGAAAGTGAGAGGTCGTATAACTGAACTCCTAACAGCCCTATGACGGATTATAGGCCACAGAAGGAAAAGAGGAATAGAGAAAAAGGACATTGTGAAAACCGGGTAGCAATAACCTCTACCCAGAATAGGCGCAGAGACGGATACTGGATCCGTGGCTATATTCATTATATATAATACAGCAACCGGAAGGAAGTGAGGTGATATCAGCTTCACCAGGGTAAGACGCAGCAACAGACACAGAGTTCAGCGGTACTCCCAGAGGGGGTAAGCCGACAAAAAGGACTCGGGTTGTCCGTCGAACCAGAGCACAGAAGAGACAGATTGGGTCGGCAGCCAGTTCACAAACAGCAGCAGGGCCATACAGAAACTGCGCATAATAAGAGGTGGAAATCCTGACAGGGTCAAAGTAATTCAGAGTTCTTAAACAGACTCCGGTGACAGTATTGGTTGCAAATCCCTTTTTGTTGAAGTAAACTGGTTAAACGTTTCAGTGCCTCAGTCTTTCATTTGGACAATAGCCATCGATCCAGGATCAGGGTCATCACAGCTGAGAGGACCTGCTGCTGATCAAGTAAGTGTCTGTTCCTTCATGATATCCCTTACATTGTGCATCGCCTGAGGCCACAGCACCGGGTCAAGCCACTAGTGACATCCCCCTCAAGAGACTGACCTCATTGATCTGGTGCTGGGTACCTCGGTCTCCCGGGCGTAACAACTGGCGTCACGAACAGGATTGGGCCAGCCCGTACACCGGGTATTGTGTGCCGTAATCGGAGTCTGAAACTGTGAAAATTTGGATGAAAAATCTTGGAGATTGACTTTGTTAAAGAAAATCCCGTTCCCCATTGAAAACTATTGAAAGTAACTTTTCTCCATTGGTTATAATGGGGTAAAAATGGCCGCCATCCCCTGATGTAATCATCTCATAACCGTTAGGCACAAAACTGTTAATCGAGCTACGTCATTACCCAAGCCCCAGTCTAACTGAAAAACTTCAAAATCCACCATCACAGAGCGTGCGGCAGTTAGAGGCAGCAGGGGGCGCGTCATTGTCATCCTGCTGCACAGAGGAACGAATCTACATTATCTAGACGGAAGCTGGGACCGGAGGGGTCTGGATTAACTAAGGGGGTACAGTATGTCGCAGCACGGAGACGCCGCAGCACCCGGCGACGCTAATGCAGCTGAAAGACAGTGTCGATAGAGAGCCTGGCAGCGCAGCAGTGCAAGGAGTGGCGCCCATCATGCCGGTGTTGATGCCATATACCCCGGGTGGCCCGTGGCTTCCAATGTATGAAGGTGAACCTAATACCCTTGACGGTTTCAGGGAAAAGATGCTGGCTCATTTTGATATGTTACCCGTGGGTGAAGCTCAGCGTGTTAGTCTCCTGATGATGCAGTTAAGTGGCCATGCTAAGCGAGAAGTCACGGCATGGGCAACTGATCTAAAAGGTACTGTTGAACGCATATTTGCTGGATTAAAAGCTACATTTGAAACCACTGCCAGCAGCAAAGCTAAAGTACGATTCTTTAATTGCAAACAAAAAGCTAATGAGGGCGTGAGAGATTTTGCCTTAAACCTGCAGGAAGCCCTTAAATCACTTATACTGGCTGAACCCATTTTTAACACAGGAGCCGATAAACTGCTAAGAGATCAATTTATTGAGGGACTCTACACCCCTTCTCACCGGGGGCATGTGAGCATGCTTGTTTTTAAGAACCCTGAATTGACATTTGCCCAATTAAAGGAGAGCGCTATACGTCTCCAGCTGGCAGAGGTACCTCGGGATCAGGACCTCACACAACCCATGGCAGATGCACTTCAGCAACGGGGAATGCCAATGACATCAGCTACGTCCGGTGCCAGTGCTAAGTCCCTGGGGCCCATTACTAATGAGGCTCTTCAGCAAAAGCTTGACTCTTTAACTGATGTTGTTGCTTCAATGGCTAAAACCATGCAGGAGACGAGAGAACCCAAGATGGAGTTGGCAAACCGTAGACAGGATGTTCCATGGATGAGGTCCCGGAGATACCCGACATGGAGAGGACGACCCCGTGACCGCTACCAACCGGATGGACAGCCCATTTGCCACCGTTGCCAGCAGCCAGGCCACTTTGCACGAAATTGTGATTTAAACGGGAATCCCCTGGGAATGCGGGCCGCTTCGCAGGAATTAATTTTCAAGGCCCAACACCCTGGCACGACAGATACATCGGAGGACGACCCATCATCCCTATCGTGCTGGACGGAATTCCCCTCAACGCTTTGCTGGATACAGGTTCCCAGATTTCATCTATACCATATATCCTTTATAAGAGGTACTGGGCTGAGGTAGATATTGATAAAGGACCCTCTGATGTTGAACTAGATATATGGGCCAGTAATGGTAAGTTGGTACCGAAACTAGGATTCAGGGAGATGACCATAAAGATTGGTAAAGCAGAACTGAAGAAACAGGGTATAATTGTCGTTGATGTTGACCGACAGAATTGTGAACCAACTGTATTGATAGGAATGAATGTGTTAGAGAACTGCTTTTCCGAAGTTATTTCTGTCTTACAACAAATTGCTGAAACTGCCCGATCCTGCCAGCAGAGAGTTCTCCGGAGGGAAATAAAAGTATTAATGTTAAGGCAACAGATAGAAGTTGCAGGTGGAGAAATCGGCAGTGTGAGGGTGAGTGATCCAACGTCTATTGTAATCCCACCAAAAACAGAAATGCTGGTATGGTGTAGAGCGGCCATTGGTACTAAAGGACGAGACTATCAAGCCTTAATAGAACCAGCGTACACCGACAGCAGGCCCACTATACTCACGGCACGAGGGGTGGTCGAGGTTCACCGGGGACGGGTGCCGGTACGATTTTTGAACTGTGGAGAGGAAGAGGTCACTTTGCCAAGGTACGCTACAGTGGCAAAGTTATATACTGTTGACAACAATGCCATCACAACCGTTGAGCCCTTAGAATCGACCTGTCAGGTGGAAAATAACGGCTCAGATGGAAAATTGGAGGATTGGTGCCAACAGCTAGACGTAGGTGTAGATTCAACACCTACCCATCAAAGACAAGGGGTGTATAGATTAGTGACGGAATATGAACAGGTCTTCAGTAAACACCCATTGGACTTCGGACGGATTGAAGGGGTGGAACATACAATCCCCACCGGTGACCATCCCCCGATAAAAGAAAGATATAGACCCATACCGCCCGCTCACTATCAATGCGCGAAGGACATGCTGAGAGAGATGAAACAGGCCGGGGTAATAAGAGATAGTTGTAGCCCTTGGGCGGCCCCTCTGGTGATTGTCAAAAAAAAGGACGGAACCATGAGAATGTGCGTAGACTACCGGCGGATTAATAATATCACCCATAAAGACGCCTATCCCTTGCCTAGGATAGAAGAGTCTTTGACTGCTTTGAAATCTGCTAATTTTTTTTCCACCTTAGACTTAACAAGCGGTTATTGGCAAGTCCCTGTGGCTGAGAGAGATAAAGAAAAAACAGCATTCACCACACCAATGGGTCTAAGCGAATTTAATCGCATGCCGTTCGGACTCTGCAACGCATCCGGTACTTTCCAGCAACTGATGGAATGTTGCCTCGGACACAAGAACTTCGAGACCGTCCTCCTGTACCTAGATGATGTGATCGTCTACTCAAAGACTTACGAACAGCACTTAACAGACCTGGCAGAGGTGTTCTAAGCCTTATCCAAGTATGGTATGAAAATCAAACCATCCAAATGTCACCTTCTTAAGCCAAAGGTACAATACTTAGGGCACATCGTGAGTTTGGAGGGAGTAGCACCGGATCCCGAGAAAATAACTGCCATAAGGGATTGGCCAAGACCTACCAACGCAAAAGAAGTGAGGCAATTCTTGGGATTAGTGGGTTACTATCGTAGATTTATAAAAGGATTTACCAAATTGGCAGCGCCCTTGCAAGATTCTTTGATAGGGCAGACGAAGAAACCTTCAAACCGAAACCCTCCTTTTCAGTGGAACGACGAAAGAGAAGACTCCTTTGGACAACTAAAGAAGGCACTAACTGGAGAAGAAGTTCTGGCGTACCCGGATTACCATCAACCTTTCATCCTCTACACCGATGCCAGTAATGTGGGATTGGGAGCGGTGCTGTCACAAAAGCAAGAAGGTCGGGAGAAAGTCATCGCCTTTGCAAGTAGAAAACTCCGGCCTACTGAAAGAAATTCTGAAAATTATAGCTCCTTCAAATTGGAGCTACTGGCAGTAGTTTGGGCTGTGACTGAACGTTTCAAACACTATTTGACCGGTGCAGAATTTATTGTCTATACTGACAACAATCCATTGACCCACCTAGACACGGCTAAATTAGGTGCGTTAGAACAGCGATGGATAGCCCGGTTATCTAATTACAACTTCGTGATCAAGTATCGAGCAGGTCGCAAGAATGGAAATGCCGATGCCCTATCCCGGATGCCACACTTGAGAGATGTAGAAGAAGAAACGGGGGAGCTTGAAGAAATTGAACTACCAGCCTTTCATCAGCCCAAGGTAAAACATCGTCAGTCAAATACCTATCAGAAACAACAAGAAGTGAATTTTAATCCGTTAGCACACCATAGATGGGCTGACACCCAAGATAGCAATCCGGCTGTGAAGCTAGTGAAGGAACTATTGACTGAGCAAAGTGCATATCCCGATGAGGATGCCCCAGAAGAGACGCATCAAGTCTGGAAAGAGAGAGGCAAAATGTTCCTGTATCAAGGGAAACTCTGTAGAAGATACACCAATCCGAAAACACATGAATTGGTTTGGCAGATTATCGTGCCTAAACAAGATGTGAGGATGGTCCTCGAGGCTTACCACAATGGTGCTGGTCACTTTGGTTGGAAAAAGCTAGAAGTACTTCTGAGAGAAAGATTTTATTGGGTCGGGATGAGAAAATCAATCGAACAGTGGTGTAGAAACTGTGGCCCGTGCAACCTCAGAAGGAACGATCAAAAGAGCCAAAGAGCACCACTGCAGCCCATAATCACCAAACAACCACTTGAACTGGTAGCCATGGACCACGTGAAGTTGACACCGAGCCGGTCCGGTTACGTCTATGCCTTGACCATCGTGGATCATTATTCGTGCTTCTTGGTAGTAGTACCTGTAAAAGATCTGACTGCAAAAACAGCAGCCAAAGCGTTCCAAACGTACTTTTGTAGACCCCATGGATATCTGGAACAGGTTCTCACTGACCAGGGTACAGCCTTTGAATCAGAGATCTTCAGAGAATTCTGTAATATGTATGGTTGCAAAAAGATCCGGACGACGGCCTATCATCCGCAAACAAACGGCTTATGTGAGAAGATGAACCATATTGTGATAGACCTACTAAAGACTTTACCTGAAACGGAAAGGAATCAATGGCCAGAGAAATTGCCTGACTTGGTGGATCTGTATAATCATGTCCCGGTGAGCTCTACCAACTGCACCCCAGCTTATCTTATGGTTGCAAGACCCGGCCAATTGCCAATCGATCTAGAAATGGGAATTCTGAAACCAGACGCAGAAGTTCAAGACTCCAATTGGGATGTCGTACGGCAAAAGCAGTATCGCCAAGTGCAAGAGAGTGTGGAAAGAAGCCTCCAGCAAACCAGAGAAAGACAAGAGCGAACTTTCAACCAGAATGCTCTAGCAACTCCACTAAGACCGGGTGACCAAGTACTCAGGAGGAATCGTCGAACCAATAAACTGGATAATCAATGGGAAGCCGTACCCTACACAGTTTTACCAACAAGAATGGATAATCCTAAAATGTGTCTCATTAGCAAAAACGGAGGTTTAACATCTGTACTAGTGTCAAGAGACAATCTTAAATTATGTCCGGAAACGTTGAAAGAGCCAGAAGTTGTCCAGCCAGAATCAGAAGTTATTCAACCTATACAGGTTCAACCAGTAAAGGAAAAAGAGGAGGAAATGTATCACACCTGTATAGGAGACTTTCCCAAAACCCTACTAACATACCATGGTGCAGTAGTGGTTCCCATGGTGGCCTTTTATCCAACACCGAATCCAATATTAGAAGTCCCAAGACAGGAAGAGGTTGACCCCGTACTGCAAGAGGTTCCAGGTCAGGAAGAACAGATTCCTGATCAGAGTGATCCCATTCACGGTGGACTTGCCAACCCCTTAGTGGTGGAATTATCTTTAGCAGAGAGGGCAGATACTATATCCGCAGTAGACAGAAGTACACCACATAAAGAGACACCGCTATTACGTAGATCCCAGCGTAGTACCCAGGGTCAATTACCGGCCAGGTATGCGGATTACCATTTATAAGACTATAGTCATTGTTATCGTTCTGTAACGTTTAAGCCCAGTACCTACAGAGACTTACCTGTATGAACTTTTTGCATATTCTTGAACTTTTTATCAGCCCGGAAACACTAAATCAAAGCTCCGGAAAGACTGCTTTGTGAACTTTGCTTCCTAGTACCTTCAAGGATAGAACTGTATTAATGGACACTATTTGAAGTGACTTTTTACAGAATTCCATTTTTTTTTTTGTTTCTTTGAGTGGTTTTTGTAAGACTTTTTAATTTTTATTTTTTAAGACTCTGTACATATCAATTGTTATTTCAAAATGTTATCATCCCACAGTCCCGGAGTACTGTTCTTAACTAAGGGGGAATGTGGCGCCCCTAGGGGTATTTGCCACAAAAATAGTTATTGACACCAAATACAAATATTAAAATAGCAAGACTGCACTACCATCTCCGGCCAGAAGGGGGAGCTCCAGAGACTCCCCTTGATCTATTCTGGTCTGAGAAAAGGACTAGCAGTTGGGTTGAGGAGTTGAAAGTGAGAGGTCGTATAACTGAACTCCTAACAGCCCTATGACGGATTATAGGCCCGTGATACCCATAGTAGGAAAAGAGGAATAGAGAAAAAGGACATTGTGAGAACCGGGTAGCAATAACCTCTACCCAGAATAGGCGCAGAGACGGATACCGGATCCGTGGCTATATTCATTATATATAATACAGCAACCGGAAGGAAGTGAGGTGATATCAGCTTCACCAGGGTAAGACGCAGCAACAGACACGGAGTTCAGCGGTACTCCCAGAGGGGGTAAGCCGAGAAAAAAAGGACTCGGGTTGTCCGTCGAACCAGAGCACAGAAGAGACAGATTGGGTCGGCAGCCAGTTCACAAACAGCAGCAGGGCCATACAGAAACTGCGCATAATAAGAGGTGGAAATCCTGACAGGGTCAAAGTAATTCAGAGTTCTTAAACAGACTCCGGTGACAGTATTGGTTGCAAATCCCTTTTTGTTGAAGTAAACTGGTTAAACGTTTCAGCGCCTCAGTCTTTCATTTGGACAATAGCCATCGATCCAGGATCGGGGTCATCACAGCTGAGAGGACCTGCTGCTGATCAAGTAAGTGTCTGTTCCTTCATGATATCCCTTACATTGTGCATCGCCTGAGGCCACAGCACCGGGTCAAGCCACTAGTGACATCCCCCTCAAGAGACGGACCTCATTGATCTGGTGCTGGGTACCTCGGTCTCCCGGGCGTAACACATAGGTTTTGAATGGGGTTCAGGTCTGGAGATTGGGCTGGCTATGACAGGGATTTGATGTGGTGGTTCTTCATCCGCACATTGATTGACCTAGCTGTGTGGCATGACGCATTGTCTTGCTGGAAAAACTAGTCCTCAGAGTTGGGAAACATTGCCTGAGCAGAAGGAATCAACTGTTTTTCCAGGATAACCTTGTATGTGGCTTTATTCATCCGTCCTTCGCAAAGATTAACCAGCCCAATTCCTTGCTGAAGCATCTGTAGATCATCAACAATCTTCCACTAAATTTCACAGTGGGTGCAAGACACTGTGCCTTCTACGCCTCTCCAGATTTCCGTCTAACCATTAGATGACCAGGTGTTGGGGAAAGCTGAAAATTAGACTCGTCAGAGAAGATTACCTTACTCCAGTCCTCTATGGTTAAATCCTTATGGTCTTTGGCAAACTTCAGCCTGGCTCCCCTTTGCTTCTCATTGATGAAAGGCTTTTTTCTAGCTTTACATGACTTGAGTCCTGCCTCTAGGAGCCTGTTACAAACTGTCAAACTGTTCTTGCCGTGCACTTCACCCCAGCTGCCATTTGCCATTTCTTTTGTAGGTCACTTGAGTGATCCTGCCGTTGCTGAATGACATTCGAATAAGATGACGGTCATCCTGGTCAGTGGAGAGTCATTTTCGCCCTCTGCCAGTCTGTAGCTTTGTTGTCCCCAATGTCTGCTGCTTGACCTTGTTGTAATGGACTGCCGTCTTAGACATTTTAAGGATGGAGGCAACATGAACTCACTGTGTCCTCCTACTAGTAAAGCCAGAATTGAGCCCTTCTTTTCCTAACTCAACACTTTTCTTTTCAACTCCTTTAGCTTGGTTAAAAGTTATTGTTTCATTCCTATTACTTTTGGGATATTACTAGCACTTGTTTTGCCATCCAGCTTGTTCTATTGCAAGAGGATTATGAACACCACAGCAGTGTTTTTCATACTTTCCTTTGTTAAATAAGATTTGGTTCAGGTGATCAACTAACCAGAAGCACATTAAGTAGAATGAGGTGTACTCTGGCTGGAATTCAACTGACACCGGAATGGAATGGCTGTCAGACATGTAGTGAAGCTGATTTTTATAAAACTGTGCTGTGGTCTCTTATTTTTTGCCAAAGCTGTAAGGTCTTTAAGGAGGCTCTGAGGATGAGCACCTGCCCATCTGTTACTGGGTCCATGGACATTAGCACATAAAAACATGGATCCAAAACATATTGTGTTCATCATGTGTTCAAATTGCATTTTTTCTTTTGCAAAATACAATTTTATTACGTCCCCACCCAAATAATAGGGTGGATATAAAAAAGCTAGAAATAGTGAAGAAAGAAATAGAATAGAATAGTGCCAAAGAAATAGAAGCCAGCGACATGTACAATACCACATTCATAGATACAATTGGACCAAACCTCACTGTTGTCCACTGAAATAATTTTCTACCTCTTGTTTATCCATTCAGAATTAAAGTACAATTCCGGGGTTTTTTATAGGTATCAGTAATGTATGTTCCCTGTGTGTCATAAATTACTTACCGATCTCTTCCAATCACTGCTCCCATCCCCTTCTGCACCTCGTGACCACAGTCATGAGTGGCCGGATCGCTCCAGTGATTGCTGGGCAGACCAGAATTCTGAGACTCAGACCAAGGGTATCATAAACTTACATTAAAGGCGTTGCCCACTACTCAAACAACCCCTGTGTTTCCCCCCATGAAATTAGTACTATTTATACTCACCTACGGTGCCGGTGCCATTCAAGCGTTGTCAGCACTGGCTCTCCCAGGGCTCCCGTGACATTTTTATGTCATATGACCCCTGTGGCCAGCACTGGTTCCCTTCTCTGCCTTTGGACACATCAAGATGTCTGGAGGAAGCGAAAACTGCTGCTGCCGTGTCACGTCCTTCGTATGTCAATTCCGACCATAGGAAGGGAAGTGAAGCCAGCGCTGATGGGCCACAGGGATTGCATGACATAACAATATGAAGAGATCCCAGGAGATCCAATGCCGACACCGCTGGAACAGCTCCGACACCGGAGGTGAGTATAATAGGTGTCACTATTTTACTGAGGGGAACCATCGGGTTTCAGAAGGGGTTATCCAAGTGGTGGACAACCCTAAGTGAGACTGTGACTGTTACCTTCTACTTCCAGCTAGTCAGGGCTGCGACCACAAGATAGTGAAGAGCGACTGGAGTAGCGCTGGAACCAGTACAAAATGGCCACTGGTAAATACTTAGTTATATGGGGAACATACATAATTTGATGGACATTGCAGACGTTCTATGGAACTCGGTCCGAGAGCGAAACGCAATGTACGGTCTATCCGACTGAAACTCAAGTGGCAATCGGACTGCACTAAGATGTCATCCAAGTGCAGTCTGATAGTTTCCACGTATTTATTGACTTGCATGGCCTAGGGCGGTCTGAATATCAGATCAAACTCAGACAAGCAGTGATTTTTTTTAAGACATTGGACATGTGCACGGCCCCATAAAATAACATCAGTCCGGGTGTGAACAAACGTTTTGTCAGATCGCACTTGGACCGATTGTACAGTCCTCTGCACCTGCCCTGAAATGTCAGAATACTTCTTTAATGCAATTTGCTAATATTTTCACCTACAAAGCAGAGTGTGAGGGATGAGGATCTGCGGGGTCATCCCACATGGGGATCAGATGAAGTAATGACAACCTGAACCGAAATAACGACGGCTGGGTCAGCGCAGGTCGCAGTGAATAACATACCCAAACAGAAACCATCCTTTACGCTGAGCCGTAGGTTGGTCGGTTTCGGCTCTGATGTATGTTTTGGATGCTTGTTTTTTGCTGATTCCACTTTCCTGCCAAATAGTCGTTCTCTGGGGAAATAAAATACGTCTGTGATTTCTTCCAAGTCAGCTCTATTGAAAAAAAATGTATTACAATATTATGGTATGCATTAAGCGGTTTTCAACCTCAGGTGCTCCGTGTGCGTTAAAAGACGATGGGTGGAGATAAAGGAAGCAAGACTCAACAAAACAACCTAAAAATATCGAGTCATCTTACAGCATAGTATTCTGAGTGAGGTTGCAGACGGCGGCAGACAAGTATTTATTTTAAAACGGCCTTTAAAATGTTGCTAATCATAGGTTGTCTCACTGTAAAGAATATATCAGCTGTAATCTGCAGCAGAACTTAAAAGGAAGTGTCCAATATCCCTACATCGCCCCCGCAGGGGGAATTGGGTATTACACAGTGGGCAGTGATGTAAAGGTAATGTATGGATATTCTGATAGACTGTCCTTGTAGACATTCTCCACGCTGGCAGCCCCTGTTAGTAATTTAACATGTCCTTATAGGCTATTTGAAAATTAATTTTTTTTTCTCGACGACCCTTTAAAATGACCACATTGCTGATACATATTATACACGGTCAGTCTGAAAAATTCATCTGAAATCGGGAGTGTGATAAACCTTGGAGATAAGGAGATGTGAGACAGAACTTGTTCTCTCTCTCCACAGAGATACAACATTGCTGTATGGCTTATGTGGATGAGCCCCCCAGTCCCCCCCGACGAATAACTTATAAAGACTTTCATGCTCCAATCACTAGATTTTATTTCTGGTTTTAACCATCAATTAAATTAAATATATTACTCCAGTTAAAATCACTTTGAAAGAACTTTCGAATAAAAATCTGTATATTTTTAGAAATGCCCAGTGAGTTTTAAGAGACTGTATCCCCTTACTGTATTTCCTTACTAATGGGAAAGCTGCACTGAAACACACTTTTCTAGTTTCCATTTTTATGATCTTATTATTCTGCTTTCTGAGCTGTGAATCTTACAGTCCATTGACATTAAAAACATTTTTTTTAAAATGACGCTTATAGTTGTGGGTATGCTCTCTGATATGTGTGGAACTTACCCTTCCATTTTTGTGGGCATGCTCTATGACATGTGCATTGTTGTGGGCATGCTATATGATATTCACAATGTTGTGGGCATGCTCTATGACATGTGCATTGTTGTGGGCATGCTATATGATATATGCATTGTTGTGGGCATGCTCTATGATATTCACAATGTTGTGGGCATGCTCTATGACATGTGCATTATTGTGGGCATGCTCAATGATATTGGCAATGTTATGGGCATGCTCTATGACATGTGCATTGTAGTGAGCATGCTCTATGACATTTGTATTGTTGTAGGCATGCTCTATGATATGTGTATTGTTATATGCATGCTCTATGATGTGCATTGTTGTGGGCATGCTCTGACATGTACATTGTTGTGGGCATGCTCTATGATATGTGTATTGTTGTATGCATGCTCTATTACGTGCATTGTTGTGGGCATGCTCTATGATATGTGTATTGTTGTGTGCATGCTTTATGACATGGGTATTATTTGTAGGAATGCTCTATGATTTGTGCATTCCTGTTGGCATACGTGCATTGCTGTGAGCATGCACTATGATATGTAATAATAATAATTGTTATTTCTATAGCACCAACATATTCCGCACCACTTTACAATTCAGAGGGGACATGCACAGACAATAAAAACATTATCGAATAGCTCATAATTCAACGGACACTAACAGGAGTGAGGGCCATGCTCGCAAGCTTACAATCTATGTGCATTGCTGTGAGCGTACGTGATATATGCATTGTTGTGGGCATGCTCTGTGATATGTGAATTGTTGTGGGCATGCTCTGTGCTGTGATATATGCATTGCTGTTGGCATGCTCTGTGGTATGTGCATTGTTGTGGGCATGCTCTGTGATATGTGCATTGCTGTGGGCATGCTCTGTGATGTGTGCATTGTTGTGGGCATGCTCTGTGAAATATGCATTGCTGTGGGCATGCTCTGTGATATGTGCATTGTTGTGGGCATGCTCTTTGATATATGCATTGCTGTGGGCATGCTTTGTGATATGTGCATTGTTGTGGGCATGCTCTGTTATATGTGCATTGCTGTGGGCATGCTCTGTGATATGTGCATTGTTTTGGGCATGCTCTGTGATATGTGCATTGTTGTCGGCATGCTCTGTGATATGTGCATTGCTGTGGGCATGCTCTGTGATGTGTGCATTGTTGTGGGCATGCTCTGTGATATGTGCATTGTTGAGAGTATGCTTTGTGTTATGTGCATTGCTGTGGGCATGCTCTGTGATATGTGCATTGCTGTGGGCATGCTCTGTGATATGTGCATTGTTGTGGGCATGCTCTGCGATATGTGCATTGTTGTGGGCATGCTCTGTGATGAGTGCATTGCTGTTGGCATGCTATGTGATATGTGCATTGTTGTGGGCATGCTCTGTGATATGTGCATTGCTGTGGGCATGCTTTGTGATATGTGCATTGTTGTGGGCATGCTCCATGATATGTGCATTGTTGTGGGCATGCTCTGTGATATGTGCATTGCTGTGGGCATGCTTTGTGATATGTGCATTGCTGTGGGCATGCTCTGTGGTATGTGCATTGTTGTGGGCATGCTCCGTGATATGTGCATTGCTGTGGGCATGCTATGTGATGTATGCATTGTTGTGGGCATGCTCTGTGATATGTGCATTGTTGTGGGCATTTTCTGTGATATGTGCATTGCTGTGGGCATGCTTTTTGATATGTGCATTGTTGTGGGCATGCTTTGTGATATGTGCATTGTTGTGGGCATGCTCTGTGATATGTGCATTGCTGTGGGCATGCTCTGTGATATGTGCATTGTTGTGGGCATGCTCTGTGATATGTACATTGTTGTGGGCATGCTTTGTGATATGTGCATTGCTGTGGGCATGCTCTGTGATGTGTGCATTGCTGTGGGCATGCTCTGTGATATGTGCATTGCTGTGGGCATGCTCTCTGATATATGTATTATTGTGGGCATGCTCTTTGATAGATGCAGAAGTCACCTGTGCAGGCAAGGGGTCAAGGTGGCACCTGTTGCTAGTGTTATCGGCCTCCAGTGTTATAGTAGAGGTATTGCAAGTGAAAAAGAGCGCAAAAAAAAAGAAATATCAGTTTATTGCTATTTTTAAGCACATAGAATCATGAAAAACATAAAACAAAGCACATTAGCTATTAAAGAAAAATCTAAATTGCGTGATTTAAGCATTCTTTTTCTGATAAATATCATTTAAGCACATGATGGTGATGAAACACACCAAATGTATTTAAGTCAGTCATGGCTGATGTAAACCACTTGCATCTGAAATCTGTCAGTATGGTCACCGCTCATTAGGAGAACAATGAGGTCCCAAGCAATGTTATTAATTACATAATCGCTGGCTACAGCAGTCACGTCTCATTAATTCCCCATACTCATAATGATACTGAATTGGCTCATCCTAATGAAGTTTAAGACCACTCTGCACTCCCGAAAAAGTGCTTAGTGGGGGGTGGAGGATCAGCTGGACGCCTACTCTACAAGGGGTAACAAACTATTAAACAGCGGGAATTTTAAGAATGAGACCCCCGGGGTTCATTTGGTTGGAGAAAAGATTGAGGGAAGCAGGATCATGAATGGATGATGATGTCTGTTAGGTCTAGAAGGATTTGGCCTCAGGTCTATAATATGGATTAGGAGGGATGGATTTGTCTGATTTCTTAGAAAATAAGTGACTCCTAAAATGCATATAATGAGATTCTACCAGAGGACGTGAGACTAATTGGTTGAGCTCAGTGGAACATTTGGGTTGATTAAATGTCTGATGCCCAATGTCTTCGCAAAGAGCTAATATCTGAAGACCTGAAAAAAAAGCATCTCTTAGAAACTTGTTAGTCCAAATGAAAAGCATCCTTATTTCCTAGAATAGATATAGGCAAGGGCTTGTATGTGGGAAAGGGGCTGACTAGAAAGCTGTTGGTTCCAAATAAAGATACCACCAAGCCATTCTAGTTTTCAACATTCTGGCTGCCAACGGTTTGTCCATGTTAAAAACCATAGAAAATCATGGCAATGAGTACACGACTGCATTTCCACAGTTACTCCTGTGATTGCTTACCAGCTATAGCTATGATGTGACATCAACAGCGCTGCAGCCATTTCCTGGGTCCAGCAGCTCCACTAATGTTGACAGTATAAGGCCAACGATTGGCTACATTGCTGTCACCGCTGCAATCAGAAAAAAACGTAGAATCAGACCACAAAGAAGGAGCGCTGGACCAAGGAAGGATGAGTAGCAACTGTTTTTAGTATTTTTAACACAGGCATTCCAATAGCATACGGAAGTGCCATGGTGGAAAATCTAGCTCATACATTCCAACATTTGGCGCTGGTTGTGCAGGAGTGATGCTGGTATTTTTTCCCCATAGGCATTGCCATTGCCTCTTTTTCAGACCAATCCTCCTTGCAGCCAAATTTTTCATCCCCTGAATTGTTGTTTGGGCACCCTGCGTTGTTTGGGTATTCTTGTTGCCAGGAGGTTTTGGAAGGCTTAGGGCACGTGCCCAGAAATTCTGCCAAATCTTTCACTGGCAAGTATGGTCTAGCATCGATTATTGCTACTAAAGGGTGATGCCATGGATGATTACATGCCTGGATGCTATTAGCCTATATGGATATTTGTTTTCATATTAGTATATGAGGTCTTCCCTCTTTCCTTATACTTTGGATTCGAGAATGGTAACGACAAGCATTCTGGACCTCATGATACTTGGTTATCAGAGACACAGCACTAATGGGCTGCACACACCTATGGGACATGATAGGTGTAGCAGAAGAGTTATCATTTCTGTCTATAATATACATTCAGCAAATAAAAAGTAAAAGAATTCTAAATGTCTCCGGGTCTGTAGGGATTATCTCTATATTCACAATCCATGTCGGCCTAGGAATTAAAAACTAAGAGCCATTTGGCTTCCATACACACATTTGTTTCCCTTTACATTCTTGTCTTGGGTTGGACGACACATTTAAGTAAAAGAGTTTTCTTAACCCTAAAGGCAAAATATTAGTGGAGTGAGGACTTATTTCTCTACGTATACGTTTACCAGGCAGAAGATTTGATACTCATCAGTAAAGTCAACACAGTCATGTCTGGAAGAAGAGAATGAGCTCTTTACATTGGAAAGGAGATATTGTGGTATGTGATTCCCCATTGTTGGGGAGGTTAATGGGGCTGCGTCAAGTAGTAGACCCCTGTCTATATGACCTAGAAGGGCAAATGGACATCCTGCTGATCAGGTTCCACCTCTCTAGTTATGAATGGCTCACTCTCTTTAATACTCGTCTATCCATGAAATGCAAAGTCGGTAATTTATTTGAAAATCTGCCATGTAAGACTATTATTTCCTCGGAAGAGGTAAGTTGTCAGTCAATGGCAAATTCCAACAAAAATTCTAGAGATCCAGGAGTCAACTGGTGGCCAGGGTGACTGTGTTTAGAAATGGGTCTTCATGGAGCAACCAATGATCTAAATCGAGCTGTGTTGCTTTTAGAAGACAGTGATCGTAAACCCTTAAATTGAGTTCATTCCCAACTGTAGAGTGAACTGAGCTTGCACTGAAGTGGGTGCAAAGTGATTTGCATGAACCAGTCCATCCATCATGTCAGTAATCTGTGGCCACTGGACAGGATCCCTGAGAACCGCCCATTACCATACAGCATCTGTGGCTCCTCTTTTGATTAGCCAGCCTATCATGGCGGGACGATACACACCATTACGACAACGTTGTGTCAGGTCGCCTAATCCAAAGAAGAGCTGTGGCTGCCATCAGGCAAGGATGCTTTCTGCGTTTAGGCACCTGTTCAGTGGCTTACGTCTGTGCCTACGTCTGAACCCCCCGCAAAACGGGATTCGGACCTATGCGTCGATGGGGTCATAGACTATAATGGTGATGTGATGACAGAGTATATGTGTGCTCTATTGTGCATTATTTTCAGGCATGTACGCCAACTGGAGGCAGACACTCACACGCAGTAGACTGCGTCTGGGTGTCCACATCCAGTAGGCATATATGCTCAACAATGATGCTCAATAGAGAACACGTTCGATTTGTTGGTACCATTATAGTCTATGACCCCGGTTGGTGCATACGTCGAAATCCTGCTTCAGATCTAAGCCCCAATGAGGCCACTGAACCGGTGCCTGAGCTCACCCGAAGAGGTGGTTCTCAGGGCTCCCATCAAGCATCCACAAATTACCAACATGGCTGATGGACCGGGTCTTGTGAATCAATTTGCACCATCTCTGGCTTACATGTGTACTATTGTGCTCTCTTTTGTGTTTGCAATTAAAGATAGGAGTTTTTAAGACTGTAATTTACTCAAAAAATATCTGATTTTCTTCTTACAGAAAATGAAGAGTTTGGCACAAAGACGTCAATCTGCTCCATCCCTTGTGCTAAGCAAAGCCCTTAATAAGTCAAGGACAATAACCAAGTAAGTGACAAATCCTATGAAGCCCCTATTGATGTATTAAATGTATTAATCAAAATCTGAGGTAGTGCTATATACAGATGTAGCACGGCTGAATATGTCAGTAACAGATGTGAGTTATTCGGCACCGATCATTGTAATATCACAATGTTTTTTCTGTGATTTCCTATATCAATGCTGGAAACCTAGTACTGACCCATTTTAATTCAGAGAGATATCATAGTTATGTTTTGCCCCCACATAATGTATATGTCAGTACATAGACATTACATGAATGCCTTCTATTGATGCTATACTGTGGCAGCCATTACTATAGGGCTCCATTATTATAAAAATATAAACATATAATTTACACTATATGGTCAAAACTATTGGGTCAGAGCTCTAATGAATTTGAGCAAGGTCCTTTAATAGGAGCCATGGGTGTAACAAGACAGTTCAAGACATTTCTTCTGTCCTAAATATTCCCCCATCACCTGTGAGAGATATTATTGAGAAGTAGAAAGAACTTCAGCAACTTAGCCATGGAGTGGAAACCAAGAAAAGTTACGGATCGTAGCGAAAGGCAGAAAAGTCACCAATGCTCCATATCTGCACAGTCCAAATAACATCTGGTATTAGCATCAGCACAAAAACTTTGCCCCTGCCGGGAACTTCATGGCCGAGCAGCTGTATGCAGCCTTACATCACCAAGCACAATGCTGAGCATCGGATTTAGTGTTGTAAAGCAGCCACCACTGGAATATGGAGCAGTGAAAACATGGTCTGTGCAGTGACGGATCATACTTCGGGAGAATGATACCCATACGACTGCATTGTGCCAATTATAATGTTTGGTGGAGAAGGGATAATACTATGGGTTTGTTTTTCAGGGGTCGGCCATAAGTTACAGTGAAGAGAAACCTTATTGCTTTAGTTACCAAGATACAGACAAATGTAATCTCAAACATTGCGGAAAAGTTTGAGGAAGGCTCTTTTCTGTTCCTTGTGACTGTGCCCCAGTGCACAAAGCAAGGGCTATAAAGACATGGTTTGAGGAGGATGGTGTGGTAGAACATGGAGCGGCCACACGGAGCCCGGACCTCAACCCCTTCCAGTACCTTTGGGATGAACTAGAATAGAGATTGTGAGGCCGGCCTCTCCTGCATCATCAGTGTCTGACCTCACAAATGTTCTTCTCAAAAAAAGGACACCTCCAAAAATCCTGTAGCAAACCTTCCCAGAAAAGCGGAAGCTGTTATAGCTGCAAATGGGGAATCAGCTCCATATTAATGTCTATGGATGTAGAATGGGAGGTCATCAAAGCTCCTGTAGATGTAATTTTGGAAAGGCCCAATACTTTTGTCACTGTATGACATCCATCGGAGAGTATATAGGAGGCCTACATGCGATGTAAACACAGCCAAGGTGACAAATTCATCTCTGCTACCTCTGCTCATACGTATATTTAGATGTATGTTATATGGATGATCAGGTGGACGTGTCTATCTACGTCAGTCGCTAAAGTTTCTAGTCACATCATTGACCCCAACCAAGTTTTACTTACAGGGAATCTATTAGAATTACCATTAATATCTGTCATGAGACGACCCCCTTAATTTCATTTTTCTGGTCATATGTTGGAAATGATTGAAAATATATAATTACTATATGTTGGAGATTTCTACTTTGTACCATTTGCTTCCAAAAGAAATCAACAGAATTCCCGTTTGGGCCGACTAGACGGGAGGGATGTGCCGTATCCAAAACAGTGCATCACTTTGAAGAGCACCTAGGAGAGAAATTCAGGGGCTGCTGAGTAATGCTACGTTCACATTTGCATTGTTGTGCGCATGCATAACGCAGCGTTTTGTGATGCATGCGTTCATTTTTTTTACGCCAAAAAACTGCATCATGCAGCGTTTTCTACGCCCTGACAGTTGCGCCAAAAATGACGCATGCGTCACAAAACGCTAGACAATGCATGTCCATGCGCCCCCCATGTTAAATATAGGGGCGCATGACGCATGCGTCGCCGCGGCTGCGCCCGACGCAACGCAAATGTGAACATAGCATAAGATCGGTAGCACCTATGGTGAGGACTCTCGGCTCTCTGCAAGCTGGACGAGGATGTGTGTAAATGAGGGCAGGGTGGTGACTGTGCTTGGAAAGATCTGCGGCATGAAGAAAGGTCTGGCACAAACATCCAATCCCTGTGTTATAATGAGGGCACGGAGAGCGAGAGGCTGGTGAACTATGGTGACTTGGCACAGTCTGAACGGCTACAAACGCTGAGTGTTTTGAGCTCCATGAATCTGTTCACAATGGTCAGACTGGAGGAACATTCCTAAATCAGAGCAAGGCTTTCCCTGTGTGTAACCAGCACATTTGTGTATTCTCTGATCCCCAGCGACCATCGGGAGCTCTTAGGTAACAAAGGAGATGTTATGACTCCGTGTATAACTCTATAGACGGTAACAAAATCTGTAGAAATGTTGCGTTCATTTTTTTTGTTTTTTATGCTGTAGGTACAGTTTTAAGAAAAACTAAGTACACCCCTTTGTTTTTATGTATCAGAACATAATAACACATTTTCTTGTCCTTCAAAGGTCTTAAAATTAGGTAAATACAGCCTCACATGAAGCACAACACATGACAAATTCTGATTTGTCATTATTTATTTACCAAAAAACTAGGGCCAAAAAGTAGAAGCAGTGTGTGAAAAATTAAGTACACCCCATGAAGCATTAGCTTGTTAAATCAACCTTAGCAGCAATAACTTGTAAATGGTTTTTTTTCTGTATGAATTTATCAGTCTTTCACGTCGTTCTGGTAGAATTTGGGCCAACTCTTCTTTACGATCTGGTTTTGCTGCATCAGCCACGATCAGTGTTGGGACCCACCATGGCGTTTAACCCCTTAAATACTGCTGGAAATAATTACTACAATATCTAGATGGTTAACAGAGTGTGGGTGCTCCCTCTTTAACCCCATTGGCACCCTGAGATCTTGATGTTTGCGATGGCAATTCATGACCAAATAAAGGCCGCAAAGTCTTCCGGCTATAGTGGCCGGTTCAGAAGTTAGAAACATTTAGGTGGTAAAAATAGATTTTTTTTTTTAATCCTTACATGTCACATTACATTAATTCCTGAAACGCACCTGAAGGGTTAATGGATCGCCCCCCAGGCGCAGGGCAATGGGGCACTCGGCACCGGGTCCCTCGGTCTCGGTTCTGGGGATGTCACGGTGGCCCGACCCGGTCCGTGGCCCTGCTGAGGGGCGCCCAATTAAAGGTATAAGTTTGTACGGTGTTCGTGATGCCACCTGTGGTATTCGGTCAGGGTGACCGACGCTGCTGGGGGTCCGCTGGGGTGATGGAATGGCAGCCAGATGGTATACCTTCCCACAGGTGAAGTATGTCCCCAGGGCTTCCCAAAGTGTGTGGATGATGATAGTGGTCGTCGTAAGGCGCGATGAATAACGAGGACACAAAGGTTGCAGTCTCTTTACCTTTTACTGAAGACTTCAGCATCCACAGTCCAGAGTACCGCTCACAGGGCTGGCTGAGTCCGGCCAGTCCGAAGGCACATCCAGAGTTCCCTTAGCCAGGAGGAAATCAGTAGCCTTCCTACTAGCGCCTGTGTGTTGTAGTACCTCCCTGCTGAGCACCACGGGAAAGTCCTCACAACCTTTGTAGATGTTTCTGATGTTCTCTCTCTCTGTCCCCCAGATGATATGGATAGGACAACCCGTATGACGGGGTAGGCCTGGAGCTATTTTATAGGGACCCTAGAGACGCCCCTCTCCCACAATTGCCTCCGTGTCTTCTTAGGTATTTAGGTCGGGCAGCCAACTTGGAATTGACTGTCCTGCCGTTGTCTGGAGTAATGCGTAGAGTCAGTACTCCCTCGGTGTTCCGGCCACTGGCTACGCACCTCGGAAGGAGGCTGCCGATCTCGGGGCAGGACTCCTCCCGGTATTATCTCCTTGTGCTGTGACTTCGGTTCTCACTCTCCACAATATACTTCGCTTCGTGTCCTTTCTTAGGATGCTGCTGCAATGATGTGCAGGCGCAGCTCCGTAACGTTCTATCTCTTGCTAGGTCTCTGTCAGGATCCCACCCCTGACAGGACCTCTCTGGGTCAAACCCAGGTTGCTTCTCCCTCGATGTTATCTGGTCGAAGCCCAGTCTGCTTCTCTCTGCCTAACTTCCTATCCAACCCACCAGTTTTACCCATGTGTGAGGAGTGCCCTAGTAGATAGAAGCTTTGCTCCCCCTGGTGGACTGGAGTGTGAAGTGTAGTGTGTGACTGTGATACCTGGCAAGGTGAACTCCTTTAGTACCATCAGACGTAACATCACTCCCCCTGGTGGAAGAGCGACATTACTGCAATGACCAGGACTCTGGGGCGCTGCATTAATAAACTACCTGAAGGCAATTTTGAATACATTGAGGGGTGCTGTTTTTAAAATGGTACACGTTTTGGGGAATTCCAATATATAGGTCCCCCAAAGCCATTTCAAAACTGAATTGGTCCCTAAAAAGATAAGTTTTGGAATTTTCCTTGCAACAAATTAAAAATTACTGACAGATTTTGAAATCCTTTAAAATGTTAACCAAATAAAAAAAATTACAGTATGACTATCTGATCATTCAAAGTTTGAAAATTGCAAATTTTTTTGCAAAATTTCTGATATTTTTCTAAATAAACACAAAACATATTAACGTAAGTTTATCATGATCATAAAGTGTAAAGTGTCACAGAAAACAATCTCCAAATCAATTAGATATGCTGAAGCATTCCAGAGATATTGCTACATAAAGTGACAAATGATCAGATTTCAAAAATTTGGCCCGGTTACTAAAGGGTTAAGGCCCCATCACAGCATAACAAATGGGTCGAAGTCTGGCTATTGCAAGATCTTGATTATTTTCTTTGTTAGCCATTCTGATCTAGATTTCCTGGTGTTCTTGGGATCATTGTCCTTTTGCATGTCCCAGTTTTGGCCAAGCTTTAGTCATTGGAGAGATGGCCACATATTTGACTTTAGAATACTTTAGTATACAGAGGAGTTTATGTTCAACTCAATGACTGCAAGGTTTCTAGGTCCTACCTTTCCACCACCATGCTTGATGGTTGGTATGATGTGCTTGTGCTGCTATCCTGTAATTGTTTTCCACCATGTGGCACCTTTTCCGTTTGTGTTTGTAAGGCTGGTTTCACATTTGCGTTGGGCAGAGCTGTGGAGGGCTGTGTAGTTCCTCCGTTAAGCCCCGCCCACTGTCGCACCTCTTCCATTCAGCTCCGCCTACGTCAGCATGCGACCTATCTTGGGTAAGCAGGCCATGCGAATCTATGTGGATGCCTCCGCATGCATCATTTTGACACTGCGTGAAATGCAACATGTTGCATTTTGTTGTGGTCGGCACAGGGTCAAAACAATGCATGCGGAGGCATCCGCATACCTTCACATGGCCTGCGTTCCCAATGTTAAAGATAGGTACGCAGGACACATGTCGACATAGGCGGAGCTGAATGGAAGAGGTGTGGCAGTGGGCAGGGCTTAACAGAGGAACTACGCAGCCCTCCGCAGCTCTGCCCAACGCAAATGTGAAACCAGCCTTACCTGGACTTTTCGAAGTGTGATTCCCTTTTGAGTCGCTTCTTGATCAGTCTAGGGAGAGGACTGTATGGTCATCAGGTTCTGCTCCACCCTGCAAATCCCTGGTTCATCTCCTTTTTGGAGGAGATCCACTCTAGAATGAACTCTTAGATCCACTGGGTTGGGTGCTCTAAGCATAACCAAAATTTCCTAAGCAAAAACCTAAAGAGACGAACTAGAATACAAGTTGGTGTGCATGCAACATGTAGGTGCATGTTCACACTGGCCACTAAACAGACAAATCCTAAGATAGAAACAAAATGAGGTAATACCCTGCAGTAAATAAATAAATAGATAGCAATAGTGCATGAAAACCTTGCCATGTGCAAAATTACATAAATGGGAATAAGGTCTTGGCCCTGCTCGGCCCTAATTCACATGTACATCATTTGACATATCTAAAGGTTTTAATACAAGAGGTTAGGACTGTCCTAAAAAGGGTCACCATGACGTGGTGGGATGGCTTTTACGTATTTTTTTGTTCAAAATTATATTAACTAAGTGCCCTATATTATTTTCATGCACCATTGCTATTTATTTATTTATTTACTGCGGGGTATTTTATTATTGTATTTTAATCTTAGGTTTCAGCTCTCCCTAAGGTTCGACAACGGGAAGCCATCAATCTCTGTCCTTCGCTGACACATTCTGGTCTCGAGAGATGAGGAAAGGTTTATTGGGGGTGCTTCTTCTTTTGGAGCAGGGTGCTCTATCCCACATCCTAATGCATTTATCAGATAGCTGAAGGATAACTTGCAATTTTAGGAAAATACCATTAATGATTAAGAATCACTTTGCAATTACAGAAATGGTGGGGAGCACCACCAGGTGACCCGTGCCATGTTGACGATTGTGATATATTTTACACTATTGGAATTCACCAGCCTCAATACAGAAATACCTTGATTAACATGTGAATCAACTTACGAATTTTCCAAGATATGAGCCGTCTCTTGGTCTATTTTGTGTTTTATGATGCCACTCACCACATGGTCATCCTACTAAAGCAAGGATCTCTGCTGTTGCTGTTGCTTCTAACCATGAAACATTTAATATAATGTTTTCCTCTTCTTTTTGACCTCTTTACGGTTTTTTATTCTGTATTTTTAGTATTTGTTTACAATAAAATCATGATTTTATTATTCTCATATGTTAGTGGTTTTTGTTTACTCCAAGTTTCTTTTGAGTGCAGATATGTTTTGGGAGTACTCCACTCGTCATTTTACTTACCTTAGGGGGGAATATACACTGCTCAAAAAAATAAAGGGAACACTAAAATCCCACATCCTAGATATCACTGAATGAAATATTCCAGTTGTAAATCTTTATTCATTACATAGTGGAATGTGTTTGAGAACAATAAAACCTAAAAATGATCAATGTAAATCACAACTAATATCCCACGGAGGTCTGGAGTTGGAATGATGCTCAAAATCAAAGTGGAAAATGAAGTTACAGGCTGATCCAACTTCAGTGGAATCAGTGGTGTGTGTGGCCTCCACGTGCCTGTATGACCTCCCTACAACACCTGGGCATGCTCCTTATGAGGCAGCGGATGGTCTCCTGTGGGATCTCCTCCCAGACCTGGACTAAAGCATCCGCCAACTCCTGGACAGTCTGTGGTGTAACATGACGTTGGTAGATGGTGTGAGACATGATGTCCTAGATGTGTTCAATCGGATTCAGGTCGGAGGAACGGGCGGGCCAGTCCAGAGCTTCAATGCCTTCATCTTGCAAGAACTGTTGACACACTCCAGCCACAGGAGGTCTCGCATTGTCCTGCATTAGGAGGAACCCAGGGCCAACCGCACCAGCATAGGGTCTCACAAGGGGTCTGAGGATCTCATCTCGGTACCTAAAGGTACCTTCACACTGAACGATATCGCTAGCGATCCGTGACGTTGCAGCGTCCTGGCTATCGATATCGTTGAGTTTGCCAGGCAGCAGCAATCAGGATCCTGCTGTGCCATCATCGATCGGAGCAGAAAGGCCAGAACTTTATTTCGTGTGTGACGCCGATTCAGCGATGTCTTCACTGGTAACCAGGGTAAACATCGTGTTACTAAGCGCAGGGCCGCGCTTAGTAACCCGATGTTTACCCTGGTTACCAGTGTAAACGTAAAAAAAAACAAACACTACATACTTACATTCCGGTGTCTGTCCCCCGGCATCCGCTTCCCTGCACTGTGTAAGCGCCGGCCGGCCGGAAAGCAGAGCACAGCGGTGATGTCACCGCTGTGCTTTCCGGCTGGTGCTTACACAGTGCAGAGAAGCACAGCGCCGGGGGACAGACACTGGAATGTAAGTATGTAGTGTTTGTTTTTTTTTACGTTTACGCTGGTAACCAGGGTAAACATCGGGTTACTAAGCGCGGCCCTGCGCTTAGTAACCCGATGTTTACCCTGGTTACCAGGGGACTTCGCATAGTTGGTCGCTGGAGAGCTGTCTGTGTGACAGCTCTCCAGCGACCACACAGCGACGCTGCAGCGATCGGGATCATTGTCTAGATCGCTGCAGCGTCGCTAAATGTGACGGTACCTTAATGGCAGTCAGGCTACCTCTGGTGAGCACATGGAGGGCTGTGCTGCCCTCCAAAGAAATGCCACCCCACACCATTACTGACCCACTGCCAAACTGGTCATGCTGAAGGATGTTGCAGGCAGCAGATCGCTCTCCACGGCGCTCCAGACTCTGTCACGTCTGTCATATGTGCTCAGTGTGAACCTGCTTTCATCTGTGAAGAGCACAGGGCGCCAGTGGCGAATTTGCCAATCCTGGTGTTCTGTGGCAAATTCCACTCATCCTGCATGGTGTTAGGCTGTGAGCACATCCCCCATCTGTGGACGTCGGGCACTCAGGCCATCCTCATGGAGTCAGTTTCTAATCATTTGTGCAGACACATACACATTTGTGGCCTGCTGGAAGTCATTTTGCAGGGCTCTGGCAGTGCTCCTCCTGTTCCTCCTTGCACAAAGGCTGAGGTAGCGGTCCTGCTGCTGGGTTGTTGCCCTCCTACGGCCCCCTCCACGTCTCCTGGTGTACTGGCCTGTCTGCTGGTAGCGCTTCCAGCCTTTGGACACTACACTGACAGACACAGCAAACCTTCTTGCCACAGCTCGCATTGATGTGCCGTCCTGGATGAGCTGCACTACCTGAGCCACTTGTGAAGGTTGTAGAGTCCGTCTCAGGCTACCACGAGTGTGAAAGCACAACCAACATTCAAAAGTGACCAAAACATCAGCCAGAAAGCATTGGTACTGAGATGTGGTCTGTGGTCCCCATCTGCAGAACCACTTCTTTATTGAGTGTGTCTTGATAATTGCCAATAATTTCCATCTGTTGTCTATTCTATTTGAACAACAGCATGTGAAATTGATTGTCAAACAGTGTTGCTTCCTAAGTGAACAGTTTGATTTCACAGAAGTTTGATTTACTTGGAGTTATATTCTGTTGTTTAAGTGTTCCCTTTATTTTTTTGAGCAGTGTATATTATTGGTGCTCGCCCTATATTGATTATGTGTTTTGTGAACTTTTTATATTGATTCTTATACAATATGTATGATTTTAAAGCAGAAGAAGCCGATAAAGGCTATACTGCCAGCCAAGGGAGTTAAGATTATTTCAAAGCTCTGGACCTCTGTCCATGAAGAGATCTAGAATTTGTTGTTGGTGTGGTTGACAGAGATGCAGCTCGCAGGAGATACAGACAAGGCATCAGAACAGTCATTCAAAGCCAGTCAGGGATGGTTTGATCATTTTAAAAAGAGGACTGACATCCAGTCCATTGTCAGGCATGGAGAGGCAGCAAGTTCGGATGTGAAGGCAGACAATTTTATTATAACTTATAACTGAAGGGTGCATCCCCCCCAGCAAGTCCTCAACTGTGACAAGACAGGGCTCTTCTGGAAAATATGCCAATGAGGAGAAGAGCATGCCAGGCCACAAACCTATGAAGAGTAGGTTAACCCTTGCACTGTGCCCAAATGCGAGCGGTGACTACAAGATTAAGCCAGTAATCATATATGACTCTGAAAATTCCAGAGCCTTTAAGTGTCATAAAGTGCTTGAAGAAAACTGCAGGTTATGTGGAGGGCAAACCCAAAGGCATGGGTCACTATGGAGTTCTTTCTGCGGTGGGTAAGCCAGGTCTTTGGTCCTTCAGCCAAGAAGTACCTTTTGGAAAATGACCTACCCCTGCTCGTGTGCACCTACCAAACTTCACAGACGACATCCTTGAAGAATTTACTGTAAGTTTATTAAGGTCCTCTCTCTTAGAGCCAACATCACCCCTATCCTGCAGCCCATGGACCAACAGATGATGTTGTAGTGCCCCCACTGCCGCAGGGCCGAGGGGTACCCGGTACCGGGCCTCTGATTCTCCGCTCTGGGGTTGTCACAGTGGCTAGACCCGGTCCGTGGCCCTGTCTGTCAGTGGGGGACGTCCGGTGCAATAAGTGGTGTTGTAACGGTGCAGTTGTGGGGTGCAGGTCGCGATAAATAATGAGGACACCAGGTTGCAGTCTCTTTACCTCTTTACTGAAGATCTCTGAGTCCTCAATCCAGAATACGGTTCACCAGGCTGCGCAAGTCCGGCCGGTCCAATGACACTTCCAGAGTTCTCTTCACAGGAGGAAATCTGTGCCTTCCCCCTAGCGCTATGTGTTGTAGTCCTTCCCTGCTGTGCTTACGGAAAGTACCCCACAACTGTTGTGTCTGTTTCTGATGTTCCCTCACAACTCGACTAGATGATGTTCTGCTAATCCTCCGTCCCTCCCTGAGGTTCGGGTAGGAACGGCACCCGTTTGACGGGTAGGCCTGGAGTTCTTCCGGGACCCTAGAGACGCCCCTCTCCCACAATTGCCTCCCAAGACTTCATAGGTGATTTGAGTTAGACAGCCCGCCTGAGACTGACTGTCCTGCCGCTGTTTGGAGTATTGCTTGAAGCTGAATGTTGTTCTACTCCCTCGGCGTTCCGGCCACCGGTATTGCGCCTCAGTAGGATGTTGCTTCGGTCTTACAGCACGACTCCTACTGGTATTTCTCCTTTGCGTGATCCCATTTCTCACTCAGCACAATCTATCTCTCTTCTAATCCTTTCTTGGGCACCGCCGCTACCCGGAGCAGGCACGGTCCCGTTACGTTCGTTCTCGTTGCCAAGCCTCTGTCAGGATCCCACCCCTGACAGAGACCCTACTGTATCTTCCCCTACAACACCCTCTGCCACAAGGTGTTGCCTGGTTCCAACCCAGCCAGCTTTCTGATCTAACTTCCTGCCTGACCCCCAGTTTACCCACTATGGTGGGGAGTGGCCTAATGAATAGCACCCTTAGCTCCCCCCGGAGGCCCGGCTGTGAAATGTATTGGTGTCTGTGATACCTGATCAGATGAACTCCTTCAGTGCCATCGGACGCACCATAGCTCCCCATAGTGGCGGAGCCACAGTACTGCAACGACCAGGACTCTGGGGCGCTGCACTCCCCCCTGGTTAAACACAGTACTCCGGGACTGGGAAGAAAACAACAATACAAGTTTAGCAAAAAGACATACAGTTTGGTTGAGTGCAATAACAATAAGTATACTTGAACAAGCTTCCCTTTATGGGAGGTGAGGACACTTGAACGTTACAAAACATGGTTAAATATCATAGCAACATGCTATAATTAACTTTCCTTACCCAACCGGGTATTCTACTAAGTGCAAAAATTGTTGAACAATAATTTAACATTGCCTTTAAGGACATACACTCTAAATCCACTAAAGACCTTCCTATAATCACATTATAAGGTGATTTAACTTTCTCATTCTCCTTCTTTAAATCTGCAGGACCGCCTGTCCTATCGGCACCAGACCTTCTGCCTCTCCTTTCTGTTACAGGACCGCCCCGTTCAGCCAGGGCCTACTGCCTTTTCAACTACTATACACAGTATAGAACATAACATTACTTTCAGTTTAAGAGCACTGAGCCATCTCTACATGACTCCTATGAGGACTCAGGGTTTACCTTCTATCCTAACTATCTATCAACATTATCAAGCATTTTCTTCTGAACATTAAGCCTTCTCATTATCTTTCTTTCTAGCATGCATGCTGGACTCCATGTCTATCCCTACGGGTCCACTGCATCCTTCTTCTACCTTTCACCTTTTTACTTCTCAGAGCACATCATCAGTATTTCTTCACATTTAACTAATTAAACACATATAACTTTCTCGTACAACATTATCATCACTTTTCTCTCATCAACATTATTGCTACTTGTCTTAAGCAATATTTCTATCAAAATGCGGCAAATGAACATCCCCTTTAAGAGAGGACCAAGTCTCTGTGAGGTAGCATATTTTCTCAAGCTACCAGTCCATACTCAGCAAAGGTTCCAGTGCGGTATCTTCGCAAAGAGTCCTTCTTTAAGTAAAACCAGTAGGGAGCGCCTTTAATAAGGTGCAAACTATGTACAAGAAGAAGTTTGTATCACGCACGGTCCATGATTACTGCAGTTCTCAAGACTTGTGCAAAAACTTTAGAAAGAATAAACAAAAAACAACAAGGATCCCGGGTCAACAAAGGGATCCATAAGGAATTAACCCTGGACGGGTTTAGCAGCAACAGTAAACAAACAGTTAAAAGAAGAACTATTTACACTTTCTTAGAGCATTCATGCTTACTCGTTCTTCGATAGCCCCCACCGAGGCTTTACCTGGCAGGTGGCCCTCTGCGGCCCAGGCAGGTCGGTCTCCAAGTTCACTCCCGCGGCCAGGTGCACCCCGTGGGTTCGGGTCTCCTGCACGACCAGGTCGTGCGCTGCAATGAGGGTCTGTGTGGGCCGATGAATAATGCTGGCAGCAGCAGCAGCGGCAGCGGCGGCTTAAGCGGCAAGCTCCTCCCCCTCGGTGCGGGATACCGCCAGAACGGTGGTGCAGCGCTGCATGTCCCGAGCCCACCATCCGCTCCCCTTTAGGTGCCGACGGTAGGTGACTACATCCCCCGGCTTCAGGAAGGACTTGGCGCCGTCTCCACTCAGGCAGGGCTCCACTTCCTCCCGGGTGATGCGGACTCTTAGGGCGGTCCCGATCTCCTGCACGAAGCCCTTTCCCGTCTGGGGCAGGTATACAACCACCACGCCCCACTTCGGCAAGGAGCCCTCCAGCAGCTCACCTCGCGCCTCCCGCTCCACTTCACGCTGGAACTCTGCGATTAGATGGTTCCGATATTCCCCCCAGGGGAAGGGCCCGAGGTCATGCCCCCCCGGTGCATTGGTGCTAGACGGCGGGGACATCGGGGCGCCACCGGTCGCAGCAGTGACCGGGTCGTGTGCAGAAGTGAGGTGGCCATCCAGGGGATCGCGGCACTGGGTACCTCCACTTGCGGTAGCCCCTCCTGGGGAAGGCGTATGAGTCGGGGACCGTCCAGGCCCGGGATGCTCCAGCGGCAGCTCCCAAGGATCCAAATCCTCCAGCGGAGGCATGTCAGAATAATCCGCTGGTGACGGGGGTCGATGCGGAGCCATCCTTTTCTGTAGGCCTGTCCTGGTCTCCAGTTCCACCTCATCTGAGTCATAGTTTCGTTTCTTCGATCTTCGCCCGCCATAGAAGATTAAGAGGCGGATCTCTCCTGTCGACGGGCCCACCCTTAGGATGCAGCAATATTTAGACTGGGCGGCCATTACCCTTCGCGCTCTTGAGCTTGTCTACGCCCACTCCACGCCCCTCTTCTTCTCCGGCGCTCTCCTCAGCGCTGTAATGGCGGTGGATTTTGGCGGCAAGTGGCGCAGCACAGTCCTTGCAATAAAGTACAGTCCAAGCACAGTAAATCACAGTTCCAAGGCACACATGACCTGATTCTTCAGGCTTAAGTAGATCCTGTTCGTGACGCCAAGTTGTAGCGCCCCCACTGCCGCAGGGCCGAGGGGTACCCGGTACCGGGCCTCTGAGTCTCCGCTCTGGGGTTGTCACGGTGGCTAGACCCGGTCCGTGGCCCTGTCTGTCAGTGGGGGACGTCCGGTGCAATAAGTGGTGTTGTAACTGTGCAGTTGTGGGGTGCAGGTCGTGATAAATAATGAGGACACCAGGTTGCAGTCTCTTTACCTCTTTACTGAAGATCTCTGAGTCCTCAATCCAGAATACGGTTCACCAGGCTGCGCAAGTCCGGCCGGTCCAATGACACTTCCAGAGTTCTCTTCACAGGAGGAAATCTGTGCCTTCCCCCTAGCGCTATGTGTTGTAGTCCTTCCCTGCTGTGCTTACGGAAAGTACCCCACAACTGTTGTGTCTGTTTCTGATGTTCCCTCACAACTCGACTAGATGATGTTCTGCTAATCCTCCGTCCCTCCCTGAGGTTCGGGTAGGAACGGCACCCGTTTGATGGGTAGGCCTGGAGTTCTTCCGGGACCCTAGAGACGCCCCTCTCCCACAATTGCCTCCCAAGACTTCATAGGTGATTTGAGTTAGACAGCCCGCCTGAGACTGACTGTCCTGCCGCTGTTTGGAGTATTGCTTGAAGCTGAATGATGTTCTACTCCCTCGGCGTTCCGGCCACCGGTATTGCGCCTCAGTAGGATGTTGCTTCGGTCTTACAGCACGACTCCTACTGGTATTTCTCCTTTGCGTGATCCCGTTTCTCACTCAGCACAATCTATCTCTCTTCTAATCCTTTCTTGGGCACCGCCGCTACCCGGAGCAGGCACGGTCCCGTTACGTTCGTTCTCGTTGCCAAGCCTCTGTCAGGATCCCACCCCTGACAGAGACCCTACTGTATCTTCCCCTACAACACCCTCTGCCACAAGGTGTTGCCTGGTTCCAACCCAGCCAGCTTTCTGATCTAACTTCCTGCCTGACCCCCAGTTTACCCACTATGGTGGGGAGTGGCCTAATGAATAGCACCCTTAGCTCCCCCCGGAGGCCCGGCTGTGAAATGTATTGGTGTCTGTGATACCTGATCAGATGAACTCCTTCAGTGCCATCGGACGCACCATAGCTCCCCATAGTGGCGGAGCCACAGTACTGCAACGACCAGGACTCTGGGGCGCTGCACTTTCACATTTCAAAAAGCCCTACACCCAACCCTATGTTAAGGTGCTGCTTTGAGGTTATGGAGAACATTAACCTCACCCTTCGAGAGTTCTGGAAGGATCACTGCAATATTGTCTCCTGCCTCAGAGTTATCAACATGGCCTGGCAGGGTATTGCAACAAGAACCTTAAACTCTGCATGGAAGAAGTTGTGGACTGAGGTTGTGTCCAAAAGGGACATTGAAGGATTGGAACCATAGGTGTTAAAGGTGGAGGAGATTGTGTCCCTCAGAAAGTCCATGGGCATGGAAGTGGATGAAGAAGACGTTAACAGTCTCGTCAAGAAGCACAAAGAGGAACTCACTACGGAGGAATTAAAGGAGCTACAACAGCAGTAGCGTACAGAGGTTTTGCATGAAATTAACATGTCTAGCCAGAGGTGAAGGAGGTAATCCGTACAAGTGAGATTAAGGAAATGTTGGGAATGTGGGAGAAAATTTCAGAGTTTATTGAAAAGAAAAACATTGAAAAGGTTGCAACAAGTTGTCCATTGACACTGTGTAATGACATTTGCCTCAATCATCTTCAAAAAACAGTTTGAAAGGGAGGAAGAAACAAACCTCCTTGGACAGGTTTTTAATGAAACTCCCTGCAAATGAAAATGAGGAAAGTGTGGCAAAAAAGGCAAAAGTCAATGAGGAAGAAGATGAAGTGAAAAAAAAGTACACTAGCAATAGTTTATTAGTTTAATAGTTTTTCATACTATGCATTATTTGTTATTAATAAAGTTAATTTTTCTTATTTAAAAACACCTAGCAAAAAAATTGGTGTGGTTTTTGGTGGGGCTGGAGCGGATTAATAGCATTTAAATTTATTTTAATGGAGACATTTAATTTGATATATGAGCTAACTGAGTTAAGAGCTCGGTCACAGAATGAATTAAACTCATAAGTCAAAGTATTACTGTATTAGTACGTCTCCTGCCTTGGTTCAGGGTAATAGTAGCCAAGATAAGCCCAGAACCAGTAATGTTGGTGTTACAAGAACTCACTGTACAAGCGGGTCAGTTCTTCTCTTCCACATTTTTGCTGAATCTTCTCAATGTAGCCGCTGTATTAGCTTAAATCAAGGACAAGAACATTGAGAAAATGTATCGCTCTGTCATCCTGTTCGCGCTAACATATTGAATAGATCTATTCTTGTTGATGAAAGGTCAACATCTTGCCGGCAGACTCCTACAATGAGAATACATGTGTAACATTTGTGACTCATTTAAGGAGGAATTAAGTCCTGGCCTCATTCCAAGCCAAACAGTGTAAGTTACCATCATCTGCAGGAGAAATATACACAGATATTATCCAAAAGTCAATTTCGTACCACTGTTCACGTTCAGTCCACGTCACGTTCAGTTACAAGTTGTGGATATGATTTTTGCCAATTGTTTGGACAGTTCTCCTGGTTGTTTCAAGTGCATTTACCAATTGGGCACAATATGTAAAATCTCATTTCTCCAGCTAATAATAATAAATAATAATTGTATTTATATAGCGCCAACATATTCCGCAGCGCTTTACAAATTAAATGATGTTTCTGTGGAATAGACTTTTACACCTGCTCATGAGAGTTGAAGTGTTTTCTGGGCAGATGGCCCGGCTCGTTGCTGAATATCACACACCCGTGACCTAAGACATCTTCCATTTAAGTAAAATTAAAGTAACTCCTCGGAGCCGAGAATAAAGGTGTTATCTGACTCAATTTTCACTGTAGATTAGGTTGTATTCACACAGTGTTTTTTCAGGTGTCTAAAAAGACAAGTTTTTTAAGTGGAAAACCACTTCAGGATACGATCTTTTATCGGGTGGAGTATTGGTAAGAAATTTTCTTTTCCTGAGTTATTTTTTTTCCTGAAGCAACTTTTTGAGTTGACAACTTTTCGAAGCTTTTTGATTTCACAGTGCTTAGTTTCTGTTACTCACCTGTCTCGGGTATTCCGGTCTCTGCTGTCTTCCCTTGGGTCCGATGCCCTCTGTTGTGCTCCACGTTGGGTTTTGCAAGTTGTCTGGCGTGGATCAATAACATCATCTCCCTAGACTTATTTAAGGCAAATTAAGACACACAACTGTGTCTTCAGATTGATACTCTAGACTTCTGTTTGATGTTCTTACTGTGCTTTACTAGCTTCCATCCCTGCTAGGCTTAACTTCATCTGTCCTGCTCCTCCATAGATTCCTGAGAGTGCCAAGTCCTTGCTTCCCACATGCAGTGGTGACTGGGCCCATGTACGAGAGGCTCCCGTCGAAGTCAGTGACTATTTCAGCAGGATGTGCATTCTCGGATGCAGCTGAAATGTATTGCGGCACAGAGACTCATTGGGTCCCTGCACAGCCATATACGCCGCCAGACAATCAGAGGCCAGCAGCTAACGTCGATATACCAGTCACGGATGGCACATAGCAGTGACTTCATTCATGCGTCGAATTTAGGAAGGGCCTCAGGTTGGGTACATTATACCAGGAAGGGGCCCAAGATCGGGGACAGTATACCAGGAAGTGGCCCAGGATTGGGGACATGCAGTATGATACTGGAAGGATACAGGATGGGAACATTACACCAGGATGGGGGACATTATCATAGGAAGGGGCCCAGGACGGGGACATTATACAAGGAAGAGGCCCAAGATAGGGGATATTATTACTCAAAGTGGTTTAGGATAGTGACATTATTACAGGAAGGGGCTCAAGTTGGGGACATTATTACAGAAAGGGGCTCAGGATGGGGGACATTATAGCAGAAAGGGGCCAGGATGGGGTCTTTATTACAGGAAGGGGCCAAGATGTTGAACATTATTACTGCAAGGGGGCCAGAATGGGGGACATTATTACTGGAAGGGGAGCATTATTACCAGAAGGATTCCTGGTTAGAGAATATTATACAGTGAAGGGACCTATGATGGGTGACATTATTACATTAGGGGCAACACTTATGTCTTCATAGGATTTAGAACGCCACAATTGCCCATATATCTAACTAACATGCAGGAGGGGGCCCAGGGAAAAAAAACACTCAAAAAAACTCCTCATATGTACAGCAAAGTGGATTTCTTATAGAAATGAGCTTCAAAGCACACCCGTGGTTTTGTTAACATGTTATTGCTGTTTACTAAAGTTCTTGTTAACTTTTAACTTTTTCAGGCACTTTTTAGAGTGGACCTATTCCAAAATAGTCCTGAAAAAAGTGAGTGCATGTACATTTTGACAATGTGCACATGGAGTCTTTTTGCTGAGTTTTTGTAGCAGAAACTCCACATTTTGAAGGAATTTTGAGATTTGGAGGAGTTTCTACTCAGTTTCCGCTCAAGACTCCTCAAAAACTATATTTTCATCTTTGGTATTTAATACAGTATTCAATTTAATGAACTTCATTCTGGTCTGAAAGACCAATATTTTTTAAATTCAGATTTAATGAAAAGTAAGTAGTTGTTCGATGACCGAATTTGTACAAAACCGCACTAAACTAATTTCCTAAAAGACATTGTCATAATTAGTGATGAGCGAATTTGTTCTGAAAACGATCGCCAAACATAAATTCGGCATGAATATGGCACATTCGGATTCGTGATCGGAAACATGAGCAAAATGCTTTAAAATCGGAAAAAATCGGTAACATTCAGTAAAAAGTGCGGGAAAATATTTGCGTTGCCACAAAAGTATTTTCAGCACTTTAGCAATGATAATGGTGGTGTATCATGAGCGTTTGAAACGTGATTGATGAGGGGATATGCGGAGCTCAGAGGTGCGGCGTTCTTGTAAACAGTCATTTTTTCCCTATCTTTATGTGCGCACATTGCGGCTAGCCAATCAGGGTGCAGGAAACTCCCACAATGGCTTGTGTCATTGGCTGCTGAAATCACATGTCCCTCTCCATATAAATAGCAGACATCTTGTTTTGACTCCTGACGCTGGCACCGTTAGCAGCACGATTTTAGCTAGTTAGTTAGGCGGTTGTATATCAGTCATATAGTGTAGGTAGATAGTGTCCAGTGTGGCTGTTAAATTTATCTTCCAACACTTTTTTTTTAGGTCCACAGACAAAGCCAGCAGGGCACATGTCCTACAAGTGTGTTGTGCGCTGCTTATATTGTGCTCCATGCACAAGTATAGCATTCTAAATAATATTTTTTCACTAGCTAAATGTGAAACAGCCTGCTGTATTCCATATTGTCATTTGGTGCTGTGGTGATATGAAACTGTCTGCAGACCTAAGGCACATTATAAAATATATAATTTTTCAGTTACAAAGAGTAAGACAGCCCACCACATAGCACTTTTTCATTTTGTTGGGTGGAAATTAAGCTGTAGAGGCCTGATCAAGAGGCCACAAAAATTGTTTTGTTCCTAGTGCCATAGAGTAGGAGACCTGACTTTGAAATAGTTTGTAGCATCTAGTGTATTATAGAGGCCTAATCCAGAGGTCACATAAAATTCTTCTGTTCCTAGTGTCATACAGCAGGGGACCTGACTTTAAAATAGTTTGTAGCATCCAGTGTGTTATAGAGGCCTGATTCAGAGGCCACAAAAAATTCTTCTGTTCCTAGTGTCATACAGTAGGGGACCTGACTTTCAAATTGTTTGTAGCATAACTTCTTTGTCATACAGACTTCATTCACACTCAAACAATTATTTCTTCTGTGACTAACACGATAAAGCACACCATATATCACCTTGGAATTTACTGTCGCTGAAATTCAGCTGTTTGCAGATGTGGTGCAGCATTTAAAATCTAATTTTTGTTGCTAATACTGTGCTCCTACCACACTATCTGAGCAACATGACTGGGAAAAAGCGAGGCTGTGATGGAAGGGGAATTAGGCTTGGTGTTCAAGGTGTACGTGGGTAGGTGGTAAGGTTTGTGAAAGCACTAGTGAACCAACGTCACGTCCTATGCAAAGACAATTGACAACTTCTGTTACTGGAAGGGCTACTTCACCACCTTTCTTCGGCAGATGCACAGCGATATGCCTTGTTGATGAGGCCCAGATAGAGCTTGTGCTCGAGTGGGTAGCAAGTGCAGCTTCAAGTGGCCTTTCCTCCTCTTCCTCCACCTCAACATCACACCCAGTACAGTCCACAGAGGTGGCACCCAAATTCCCCTTGCTTTCCTTCTCATCCCAACTCTCCAACCATACAACTGACTACGGAACCACAGATGAGTGAGTCTGAAGAGCTGTTCACACATTCTATGCCATCATCATCAGAAGTGTACTCAAAAGCTTCTCAGAGTCAAGAAGAGGAAATCTGCACCGATGCCCAAAATATTTTTAGCTTGGATCTGGGGCAGGACGAAGTAGGGTCCGAACAGCATCCTGACCCTCCTCATTAGACGTTAACCCCTGGGAAGTAGGTGATCCTGATGAGACTCAGATATCTGAGGCTCTTGCGGACTGTACTGTGCTGTCAGGGCAGGAAGAGGAGGAGGGTGACTCCAAGGGTGAGGAATGTGATAACAGAGAGGATGATGATGATGAGGTGTTAGCTCCCAGTTGACGTGAACATAGAGGCATTCAGCATTTTTCACCCTTTGAAAGCAATGCATGGTGAAAAAAACACAGAAAAAAATGCAGGTATCGGGTTTTGCAGCTTATTTTTGTGCCAAATCCTGATTAAGTAGATTTAGATTTTTTTTTTTGCACTAAACTTTATCAGCATACACAAGTGTCAAATGTAGCATGACAAATACACAGCAAAAACCGCACAAAATATGCAGCAAAAAATGCAAGAAAAAACAAGCAAAACCTGTTTTTTCTGCAGCTTCTTTCCTGCCAAGAGAGCAGGCTTTGTTGCAGAAAAAAAAAACACTGGAGAAATGCCTGTTGTGAACATACCCTAAAATAGAGAAAAAAAATATCTAGGTAATTTCTGATGACACAATCCCTTTAAACTGAAGAGAGTGATTTGTGACGAGGTTAAGAAAGGTTAAAATATAAAAATCAGAGAGTAAGCGCCTACCAATACAAAATGAGTCACAAACTTGCAGTCTGTGAACATGTTCTGATCCAGAGACGTGGGTCTAATGATTCTCACATGCCATCTGTCTCTGCACAGTAACGTAATGAGCCCTGGGTGATGGGCGCCTCCTGTGCCAGACATATTCTCACTGGCATACACTGATAGACGAGCTGTTACCATCACAGACATGAGTCGGAGCTGTTTATAACCATGACATGTGTAGAGATTGCATAATATTCTAGAGATATATGATATGTGTATAACTAGGGCTGGATTTATAGAAAATGGAGCTCAGAGCAGCAAGCAAGTGATAAAAAATACTCCCATACAGTGACCACAAAATAATGCTGCCATTTAGTGCCAGCCATGTTTGCGTAGGTTTCCTTCAGGTTCTCCGATTTCCTTCCATACTCCAAAGACATAGTAATTGGGAATGTAGACTGTGAGCCCCAATGGGGACAGAGATGATAATATCTGTAAAGTGCTACGGAATATGATAATAATGTATTCTGTCATATATATACCTGTATATGATGCCTCTATTTATTAGGCTGAATTGAAATACTTCTCTCATATGCCACTCTGATGGTGGGCAGAGATTTGGGGAACTGAGTGGCCCACAATGACTTTTCACTCCACTCTCAGGTTGCTCTTTGGGGCGTTTAAGTGAGGTCAATCACACTATCAGGCAATATTTAATAGAATTTTTTTTAGGATTTCTTAGGCAGGTTTCCCGTTTTACGAGCAGTCTGAATAATGTGGAGACAGAGACAAACTTCTGCATAGCAGATAGATCTCAAGTGCTTGCAATAAAGTATGATAATGATAAGTCATGAAGACAATCAGGTTCATTACATTCTGCACTGTACACTAATAGAACTAAGTGTGTAAAAAAGCACAGATCCTGTCACAATAGGCATGTAACAATAGTGATTATACACTCACCGGCCACTTTATTAGGTACACCATGCTAGTAACGGGTTGGACCCCCTTTTGCCTTCAGAACTGCCTCAATTCTTCGTGGCATAGATTCAACAAGGTGCTGGAAGCATTCCTCAGAGATTTTGGTCCATATTGACATGATGGCATCACACAGTTGCCGCAGATTTGTCGGCTGCACATCCCAAAGATGCTCCATACAAGGCAGGATGGATCCATGCTTTCATGTTGTTTACGCCAAATTCTGACCCTACCATCCGAATGTCGCAGCAGAAATTGAGACTCATCAGACCAAGCAACGTTTTTCCAATCTTCTACTGTCCAATTTCGATGAGCTTGTACAAATTGTAGCCTCAGTTTCCTGTTCTTAGCTGAAAGGAGTGGTACCCGGTGTGGTCTTCTGCTGCTGTAGCCCATCTGCCTCAAAGTTCGACGCACTGTGCATTCAGAGATGCTCTTAGGCCTACCTTGGTTGTAACGGGTGGCGATTTGAGTCACTGTTGCCTTTCTATCAGCTCGAACCAGTCTGCCCATTCTCCTCTGACCTCTGGCATCAACAAGGCATTTCCGCCCACAGAACTGCCGCTCACTGGATTTTTTTTCTTTTTCGGACCATTCTCTGTAAACCCTAGAGATGGTTGTGCGTGAAAATCCCAGTAGATCAGCAGTTTCTGAAATACTCAGACCAGCCCTTCTGGCACCAACAACCATGCCACGTTCAAAGGCACTCAAATCACCTTTCTTCCCCATACTGATGCTCGGTTTGAACTGCAGGAGATTGTCTTGACCATGTCTACATGCCTAAATGCACTGAGTTGCCGCCATGTGATTGGCTGATTAGAAATTAAGTGTTAACAAGAAGTTGGACAGGTGTACCTAATAAAGTGGCCAGTGAGTGTATGTGTAGAAAGTCATTGCAGTGGGGCTTCTAGACTTTTGTGTCCACTTTTGTATACATTTTGCAAGTTACACACAGAAGTAGCGAGCGCCAATATTCCAAATGTACGTGTGATGCGCTATATAATGGTAACAGGCAAAGTGTGACAATGGCGTCCTCCGTAATATAGCACACAATTCCTAGCTTTTTAGTGTTTTTCCCTGCTGGCAGCCCTGGGAAGGACAGCTCTCTATATCAACTCCGTGTCAGTTTCCATTGCCAGTTATAGAGAATACTATTCTGGTTCTGTTCTCTTTTGCTTCTTGTTTGCACGTGTTTTTCTTGTACTGACCTTATCTTGTTTTCTAATTAGTCTCTTGCCTAAAGATTCTGCCTCAGACTTTGACCTCCTTCGTGATGTTAACCCTTCTTGCCACCAACTTGCTCCACCAGCCAGCAGCTGACTCTGTGGCTCCAACCCAGGGTCCCCTGCACAAGTCTAGATCCCTGTAAAGATAAAGGCCAGGTCAACCCTTGGGATCTGGTAGATGAAGTGTCTTATGCGAAGCCTCTCCATAGAAGCCATACTAACAACTGTCGGGCTGCCATGAAAAGTGCCTGAATAACAATCTGTAAAACTATTTTATATTATATAAAAGTGTTAAAAAAAAGCTTTGTACATAGGTTACTTATCTTCACCTGATCCTGAGTTACAGCTACAGCCTGCATCATACTTCAGAGCTGTATTCACGTTATCTGCCAGTTCATTGTCTACCCAGAGATTTCTCTAGTAATTCTTTTTTTGGGCAGTTGACCATAAGGTATGTACGGTCATCAAATGCAGGATCAGAAGACAAGTAATGCAATGCAATTCAGCCCCATTTACATGAATGAAGTCAAGCTGCAATACCAGACATATCCTGAAGACATGTCCGGCACTGTTTCTGAAAAAAACCCTCTCTTGTATTGAATATATGGTAATTGAATATACAGAGTTGTGTATTTAATCTTGTGCCATAATACCTACATTTAATACTATGTGTATCTTTAGCCTTTTCTTTTGTGCTCTGGTCTGAGGCATCCTCCTTCATGAGGAATACGACCTAATAGCACAGTCCTAGATGAAGTGCAGTCTTGTCAAAAGGAATCAGAATTAATTTGCCAAACTTAGTCTCCACATCATTTATCGTACGTCATCCAAAGCCATTTTATGACTACAGATTTCATTGTCCTTAAGTTTTTAACTAAAATGACTTATTTTAGTCAATATTTGGATCCACCATGAAATAACAATACTGGAGCCTTTTTTCCTCTGTTATTCCTCCTGTGACTATATATAAGATGTTATCAATCCCCTTCCAAGTCTTAAGTTGTGCAGCCCCTACATGTATAGGAAGCCACGACTGGATGCAGATGCCATCTGTCGTTATATCAGCTGTATAAATTGAGAAACAGCGCAACATTTGTCCACAGACTGTATCTGTATCAGCTCAGCCCTATGGAGGTGCATGGGACTGAGTCACAATATCAGACACAACCTAAACATGACTGGTGTTGTGTCTCGAAAATGTCTGTTTTCACATTTCTGACCAGGCCAAATTTTACAATTCTGACCAGCGTTACTTTATGCGGTAATAAGTATGAAACGCTTCAGCGGATCCCACTGATTCTGAGACTGTTTTTTCGTGACATATAATACTTAAAATAAAATTTATTTTATATGACTTGCATTACATGATTCAGATGATACCACCAAGGGATCATTGACTATAATGAGGCAGCAGAGTTACTCTGGATTCTGTCTGGCCTTTTTTTTAGGGGTGTCCTTCTTTTCAGACGTACACAAAACTGTGTCCAATGGCACTTTTATGCATGCCTAAATAGGACACCGTCAGATCATAGGCCATACGGCATCCACAGTGCCTCCATCTGCCTCATTATAGGGAATCTTCTGCTGGTGGTTCCGTCTGAATCACGTATTTCAGAGATTTACACGGTGCAAGCGCTCAGCGTGGAGTGCAGGATAAGTGTGAGCCAGCCATCCTGCAATGTTCGAGAGGCAGAATGAACAAATCAACAGCAGGTCAAGAATTGGTTTTATTTATTTTTTATGCTGTTCCTAGTGCAGTGTTAATGATTAGATGACTTTATTCTTTGGGTCGGTGTGATTACAGCGATACCAGATTTATATAGTTTTTGTATGCTTGACCGCTGTCATGCACTAGAAGACACGTTTTTTGGAGAACAATAATTTTTCCATATTTCGACCTAAAGAGTCATGTAAGGATTTTGATGAGTTGATGCCTTTATTGGTACTATTTTCGGGCACATGACACTTTTTGATTGCTTTCTATTCCAATTTTTGGGAGGCACAATGAACAAAAACCAGCAATTCAGGAATTTGTGGGATTTTTTTTGTGCCGTTCCACATGTGCTAAAATTTACTAAGGCAGATTTATTCTTTGAGTCAGTACAATTACAGTAATAGCATATTTATATAATTGTTTTATGTTTTTGCACTTTTACACAAAAAATATTTTAGAGAAAAAAATTGTTTTTTTTTATCGTTCTATTTTGAGAGTCATATTTTTTTTATTTTTCCACTGATGGAGCTTTGTGGCAGCTTGGTTTTTTTGGGACAAGATCACATTTTTAGCAATACCATTTTTACTTGCATTCGTCTTTTTGATCACTTTTTGTTCAGCGGTATGATGAAAAAGCATTGTTTTTGGCCTCTTTTTTTACTTACTTTTTATGGTGTTCACTGAAGGGGTTATCTAGTGGGACAGTTTTATAAGTCAGGTTGTTCTAGACATGGCGGCGATACCAAATATGTGTACTTCTTTTTTTTCTGACATAAATTTTTTTTTAAGAATACAGTATATTTTTATTTATGTTTTTTATTATTTTGTGATTTTTTTAAAATATTTTTTTTATATTTTTTGTACTTTTTTACTTAGTCTTTTGGAACTTTCACTTTTTGCAGTCTGATAAAGCATTGCTAGGCATGAGCATTGCTGTGCTTTATAAACTGCCAATGCTGCAGTGGTGCATGATCTAACCAAGCTTGCTAGCCCTGGTGACCCGGATGACTTCATGACGACATCAAGACACCATGGCAGCGATCGGCCCCTCGCAATGACGTTGCAGGGGTGCAGATCGGAGGGGAGTTGGAGCCGCCTCCCTCTCCCTGCCTTCTAAATGCTTCTGTAAGTGATACATCACTGGAATCAGGGTTTCTGCCTCTACATCAAGCTGCTCTCAGATTACAAAGCAAAGAACTGCTCTCAAATTGGCTCTGGTCCCTGCATGATTTTAAAAATCATTTTTAGGCCAAAGATTTAAATAAAAGTTTTTTTCTGGAGATGGGCCTCAGTGATTCATGCAGTCATACATCACAACTTGAAGCAGATTTCTTGGAAATATTTAGACAGTCCTCGATATGGCACCTGTTTATAAAGGAAAGGTACAAGTTAAAAGCTAAAATATTTTTAATCTTTATTAAATCTTTCTGTATTTTTACTGAACAACCGGTAAAATGAACGCTTCATCCTGTTGATGTATTCTAATGCGATGATGAATAAATTCCATGATGGATAGTGTTGTAGATTTCAGCTTTCAGCAGAATCGTCCACACTCTGATGTTGTTGGAGAACAAACTGGCTTATTGGAACATAGAGCAATCATTATCTTCATCATCACAACATGAAGGATCACAAGAAGAGCTGACACAAGGAAAGGTCACACTCTACAGTGTAGAAAGGATCTACTAAAGATTTCAACAAACTTTAACATTTAACACAGGACCATCTGCTGTTGGTTCAAGATCATCCCTCCACAGCATGAGTCTGTAGCTGTTTTCTGTTTTACATGCCAAAAGATACTACTGGCGCCCATATGAGTGGAATATGACTAAAGCCTTAAAGTGGGTGTCTGATCTTAGAAGGAAAAGTCTGATTCTTTTCTAGAAACTGTTCAACATACTCAGGTTCTCTGTCTGGTAGCTGAGAATTCAGAAGGTGACCATTCTCCTTGTGGAGATCCAGTTTGTAAGGATTCATGACGGCAATTCTCCATGGGAAAGTAGTGTGAAAAATAGCACTTCTCCAGCAAAATGAGAACTGTCATTCTAGTGCCTCCTAAAGGTAGCTGCCCTATTAATCACTGCCCAACTATTTAAAGGGAGTCTGTCAAAAGGTTTTTGCTATATAATCTGACAGCATCATATTATAGGGCAAGAAAGCCTGATTCCAGATATGTGTCACTTATTGAGCTGCTTGGTGTAATTTTGATATAATCCTTGTTTGTCTGCTGTAGATGCAGACGACCTAAGACTTCTGATCTGTGCATAACCCCGCCCACACCACTAATTGGCAGCTTCCTGTGTACACTGGGAATTGTTATCAAGCTGCCAATCAGTGGTGAGGGGCGGGATTCCACAGATTAGCTTGACTGCACTGCACATGAGATGTAGTCCTGCAGTGATAATCTCCTGCTGATAAAATGCTGATTGTAGTGAAATAACAACTCACAGCCTAATAAGTGACACATCCCTGTAATCAGGCTCTCTTGCCCTATATTAAGGTACTCTTAGAATAAATAGAAAAACCTGCTGACAGATTTTCTTTAAATAGAAGAATGTCTATTTTTTCGGTTAACTATCAAGTGAGATCAAGTTGTCTGAAAGTCCAGGGACCATGTCTTTAAATTCTGTTTTCCTTTGTTCTTGCAGGGATAGTTGTTTCTCACCTGTAAGTCCTGAATCGTGTCCTCTTGTTCAAGCCTTCGTCTGCCCCAGCCGATCATTTATAATGCATAGTCATGTTCAGCTGAAGACCGGTCTGCAGACCCAGGAGCGCCATCTCTTCCTCTTCTCCGACATCCTCATCATTGCTAAGTCCAAGTAAGTACAACCCAGTCATGGTCTTCATTTAATTGTTCGCTCAAAGGCAAGTCAAGTATGTCTACAGGCTGAAGACACTCCGTATCAAAGAGGACGAAGGCTATGCTGGCATTGTGGTTATGGTGGTATTGGAATTCATATTGCCTATTAAATTGTAAGTCTAAGTCACATATTTATTATGTCTGTGCAGTGGCATACAAGTCCTTGTGGAGGTCAGTGACTAATTTGTGATACTGACTATATGGGGGATATGGAAAATCCTGGGAGATTCACAAGAGACAATCTCCTTGGGTAGGTGAGTGCCAACATCGCTGGAACGGAGCGGGCATGGGAGGTGGGTATAGGCTTTATTATTTATTCGGGAACGAATATTTAGTTTCAGAAGGGGTTCTCCTAGTAGTGGACAACCGTTTCACGTCGTCTTTTTATTAAATCTGTTTTTCGAAAATGTTTTGTCAGCCTTGTAAATTTCACACTGGCCAGTATTTTAGACTCATACTTTCTGATCTTTAAAGAAGATTTTTCAGAAGTGTCATTATCATCAGAGGTAGGATTACAATGTTACAATGACAGGCCATTTCTATAGATATATCTGATAACACAGAACAATATTAATCGCAACTTACCTCCTCTCCTTCCCTTCCTTCTCACTGATCTAATTTAAAGGACATCTGTCACCCCAGGGATGTATATGACTTATTAATATGGGCATACAGGTAGTAGAAATGTTACACTAGCCCTACCTGTATGCCTCATATTAATGGTCTTGATGCTGAGAAATGTTATATTCTTTCTTTATGTTAATGATTTAGAATCATAAAATCATAGAATGTTAGAGTTGGAAGGGACCTCCTGGGTCATCTTGTCCAACCCCGTGCTCAAAGCAGGATTCACTAAATCATCCCAGACAGATGTCTGTCCAGCCTCTGTTTGAGGACTTCCATGGAAGAAGAACTCACCACCTCTCGTGGCAGCCTGTTTCACTCATTGATCACCCTAACTGTCAAAAAGTATTTTCTAATATCTAATAATATTAATAATCTATATTTATATAGCGCCAACATATTCTGCAGTGCTTTACAGTTTAACAGTTTCAAACACAACAGTCATAAGTAACAGCGTTATTAATACAATAACTAAAGTACAACAAGACGACCCTGCTCGTGAGAGCTTACAATCTACAATGAGGTGGGGGAGATACAAAGTACAGGTGTGTATTTACAATGATGTATTTACAATGATGGTCCAGCCATCTTCAGGGGGTGGGGGATAGATGGAGATAGTGAATCGGCTACACACACACACAAACATAAAATTACTTTGATTAGTGAACGTGATAGGCCGCTCTGAACAAATGTGTTTTGAGGGAGCGCCTAAAACTCTGCAAATTGTGGATGGTCTTGGGGTAGAGCATTCCAGAAGATTGGCGCAGCACGGGAGAAGTCTTGGAGTCGGGAGTGGGATGTACGGATTAGTGCAGAGGTTAGTCGAAAGTCATTTGCAGAGCTCAGAGGTCGGTTAGGCCGATAGACAGAAATGAGGGAGGAGATGTAACGGGGTGCCGCACTGTGAAGAGCTTTGTGGGTGAGAACAAGTACTTGGAATTGTATCCTGTAATGAATAGGCAGCCAGTGTAACGACTGGCGAAGATCGGACGCGTCTGAATACCGATTAGCTACTGTAGATGGACAACCCTGGCTTCTGCATTAAGGATAGACTGGAGAAGGGAAAGTCGAGTAAGGGGGAGGCCAGTTAATTGTTAGTTGTTGTTTCCATGGTGAGAAAAGGGCGGATTCTAGAGATGTTCTTTAGGTGTAAGCTGCAAGAGCGGGCAAGAGATTGTATATGGGATGTGAAGGAGAGATCGGAGTCAAACATAACACCCAAACAGCGCGCCTGCTGCCGGGGTGTTATTATGGTGCCACCCATGGAGAGGGAAATGTCAGATTTAGGGAGGTTAGTAGATGGCGGGAGCAGATCTGTGTCTCCTCCCGTTCAGTTTCATCCCATTGCTTCTAGTCTTTCCTTGTGCAAATGAGAATAAAGATGATCCTTCTACAATGTGACAGCCCTTGAGATATTTGTAGACAGCTATTAAGTCTCCTCTCAGTTTTCTTTTTTGTAAGCTAAACATTCTCAAATCCTGTAATCGTTCCTCATAGGACATGGTTTGCAGACTGGTCACCATTCTGGTCGCTCTTCTCTGAACTTGCTCCAGTTTGTTGATCTTTTTTAAAATGTGGTGCCCAAAACTGGACACAGTATTCCAGGTGAGGTCTGACCAAAGAGGAGTAGAGGGCAATAATGACTTCACGAGTTCTAGACTGTATGCTTCTGTTAATACATGCCAGAATTGCATTTGCCTTTTTTGCTGCTGCATCACACTGTTGACTCATGTTCAGTTTATGATCTATTTGTATACCCAAGTCTTTTTCACATGTGCTGTTGCTTAGCCCTATGCCTCCCATTCTGTATATGCTTTTTTTCATTTATATTGCCCATATGCAGTACTTTGCATTTTCCCTGTTAAAAACCATTCTGTTAGTTGCTGCCCACTGCTCCAGGTTATTTATATCTTTTTGAATTATCTCTCTCTCTCTTCTCTAGTATTAGCTATCCCTCCTAGCTTTGTGTCATCAGCACATTTAATCAGTTTACCCTCAATTCCTTCATCTAAATCATTGATAAAGATGTTGAACAATACAGGGCCCAGGACAGAACCCTGTGGTACCCCACTTGAGACATTCTTCCAACTGGATGTGCAGCCATTTACGACCACTCTTTGGGTCCAATCACTAAGCCAGTTATGATTCCACCTAACAGTTGCCTTGTCCATTCCATACTTAGTCATTTTTTCAATAAGGATGGTGTGAGATACTTTGTCAAATGCTTTGCTGAAGCCAAGATATACTATATCTACAGCATTTCCCTGATCCATCCAGTCAGTGATTCTGTCATAGAAGGAAATTAAGTTAGTCTGACATGACTTATTAGTTACAAACCCATGCTGACTCTGTTTAGTCACTTCATTCATTTCTTCCAGGCTCCGGGACGTGCGGTGTCTGGAAGAAATCCCTGCCTCCTGTCTTCATCGTAATACTTACCTCCTCCCATCGGCATCAGTTATGGCCCCAGAATCCCGCACCTGCACCCTGCACTCCCTCACAAATACGTACCTTATTCTCTCTTCTGTGGGCGCTGTACTCAGAGATCTTCTGCGCAGGCGCCGGCTAGTCACTGTGACCTCAGGGGTGCGCACCGTTAAGATGCTCTCTCCACTTCCTCCCTGCACAGTCATCACTAGAATGTAATGACTAAGCAGGGTGGAAGTGGGGAGAGCACCTTATCGTCGCAAACACCGGAGGTCACTGGAGTAGAAGTCATGAGCGTCTGCGCAGAAGATCCCTGAGTGCAGTGTCCACAGAAGGGAGGATGGGGTATGTATTTCTGGGGGAGTGCAGGGCACAGGCGCAGGATTCTAAGGCCGTAACTGATGCTGATTGGAGGAGGGTAGTATTACAATGAAGACAGGAGGCAGAGATTTCTTCCAGGCACCGCACACCCCGGAGCCTAGAAGAAATCATTAACATAATGATAGCATGTAAAATTTCTCAGCAACAAGACCATTAATATGAGTGTAACAATTCTATCACCTGTATGCCCATATTAATAGGTCATATACGTCCCGTGGAAGTAACAGATTCCCTTTAATTAGATGCTTCAATACATAAGATCGGGTTGAAGTCAGCCTATTGCAACCAATGTGTACGTGGATTTCCTGAAAAAGCAGGAAGTACAAGTCCATGATAGCCCCAGTGGCCAGTGTGAAAATTGCAAGATTTCTAATTTTTTTTTAACACAGATGGGGATATGTTAAAAAAAAACCTTTCCAAAAATGTTTTTAAAATACATTTAGCCTAAAAACTTGATTTAAACAGTAGATCATTTTCTGATGACATTCTCCTTAAAATCAACTAAGAAGCGAATCTCAACAGGAGGATTTATTTGATATCTAAAACTGGAATTACACTTCAGGTAGCTCCCATTTGGGTGACCCCATCTGCCCAATCGGCTGGGCTGAGCATGCATGTGCTCTGAATGGAGAAAGGGGAGTAAGCTGCTGCCAGATAACTCTGGTCGCGGTTCATCTTCCTTGAGAACAAAAGGATCAGGCATGTGAAATCCAGCTGACTGATCGCTATTTCTTCTAATATTTATCGTGTCAAGAGGCCTCAATTGAAATTCGGTGTTAGGACAATCCCACAGAAATTGGTGGGTTCGGCTGCACAGGTTGCAGCAATGATATATCCGTCCCTGGTTCTGCCAATATTAATCAAATTTATGTAATGCAGGTAATCGGATGCAGTGATACAGAGGCGCAGAGCAAGGGTTAAACAATCATTCACTTATCAACATAGCAAAAACCTCCTTGCAAGGAGAAAAAGGGGGAAATACAGTTAAAGGGCCAGGGTAAACCAGGGTAAAAGTAATTCAGATTAACAGTCTATCAGTTTCACTTATCGTGACTCAGTTGTCCGTTTCTCTCTCAGTCTGATGGCTGTTTGGCTGCCGGCTGAGGCAAGAGAGTGGAGTCCTCCGTAACTCTCCACTCGCCATGCCACGCTCCTCCAGAATCGTGGTTGAAGATTGAAAAATGGGGCAAACAACCTGCTTTATTAGGACACGTCTCCACATATTCTAATGGGATGTACGTGCAGGGGTTACCTACAGCTCTGGCAAAAATTAAGAGACCACTGCAAAATGTTCAGTTTGTCTGATTTTTCGCTTTCTAAGTATATTTTTGAGTAAAATGTAAATTGTTCTTTTATTCTATAAGCTTCTGACAACATGTCTCCGAAGCTCCACGCAATAAATTTTGTATTTTTTTTCTGACAAAGAAAAATGGTCAAACAGTGCTTTCAGACCTCAAATAATGCAAAGAAAACAAGTTCATAATCATTCAGAAACAACAATACTAATGTTTTAACTCAGGAAGAGTTCAGAAATCAATGTTTTGTGGAATAACCATGATTTTTAATCACAGCTTTCATGCGTCTTGGCATGCTTTCCACCAGTATTTCACACTGCTTCTGGCGCAAAAATGTAATCAGTTCTTCTTTGTTTGATGGCTTGTGACTATCCATCATCCTGTTGTTTACATTCCAGAGGTTTTCTATGGGGTTCAGGTCTGGAGATTGGGCTGCCCATGACAGGGTCTTGATGTGGTGGTCTCTTAATTTTTGCCAGAGCTGTATATAAGACAGCACCTTTAAATGATTAGTTTCTGATTATTTTTTTATCATTATTAATAATATACATGTTAATAAAAAAATTAGTGTTTTTTTCCCATTTGTGTCCTGGAAGAGAGTACAGGCAACCACCATACCGAAATATTCTGCTCCCCCTAAATGCATGAATAATACCCCAAAATTGAAAATATTGTACTTTGCAAATTGAAAGGGAAAGCCTCATCTTGACTGCAGTTGTATAATAAAATCTGACCATGAAAATCCATTGTTGTCCCCGGATGGTCATCAACAAGATTACGTAGGGGGAGGGCATCCTCCATCGCTGCCAGCTTGACTTTCCATTATTTTTCTTTGAGTAAACCATGGCAGAAGAATTTGTTTTCCAGGAAGTCGATATGTTGTTTCTCTATGTTTTTTTATTTTTTCTAATAGGAATCATTAGGAAAATGAACAATAAAATCTTTCCATTCTTACTCACTTATATAATGACTGTTACATAAACAGTGAGATGGGATCAATATGTGACGACTTGGGACATGTTACTCCGATGTGATTATCGTCCTGATGGTTATTCTTGAAGAATGTTTGTGGGTAAAGGATGTGCTGTTCCTGTTTGACTCGGCCACTATTTATAAACCTGATATAATAAACATGACCTTGGTGGGTGAAGGAAGTAACAGGCTGTTCTTGCCATTAACAAGATACTCCCTTCCCCAGCAGAGGAAAGTCTGTACTAAGAATTGGGCTGAATATCTCAATTCTAACCATTTCTGCATGTGATTTCCCAACATGTTTTGTTAGGTTTCGCTAATGCAATGGCGAAACATCAGCACCCGCTGTTCTCTTGTTGGACCATTTTGTTGCAAACCAAAATGATACAGAAATATTCTATTTTCTTACCTTGATAGAACAAAAGTCATTATATTTGCAAATTATTATCAGTAGGTAGGAACCATGAACATTTATTGTTATTTTGTATTGGAAGATTTTATTTTGACATTTTTCTAGCTGACATATTACTAAGTCCATTGCATACAATAAAAGTAGAGGATAATTTATAAACATGGAAATGTCATTTTAAGGTCCAACAATTAGTGCTGGTAATATACAGGGTGGGCCATTTATATGGATACATCTAAATAAAATGTGAATGGTTGGTGATATCAACTTCCTGTTTGTGGCACATTAGTATATGGGAGGTTGAAAACTTTTCAAGATCGGTGATGAGTGGTGACCATGGCGGCCATTTTGAAGTTGGCCATTTTGGATCCAACTTTATTTTTTCAATGGGAAGAGGGTCATGTGGCACATCAAACTTATTGGGAATTTCACAAGAAAATCAATGGTGTGCTTGGTTTTAACGTAACTTTATTCTTCCATGAGTTATTTACAAGTTTACAACCACTTATAAAAAGTGTTCAAAGTGCTCGGACCTGACACCCATAATGTGGTGGTGCACCATCTTCCTTGGCAAACAGCTCAAGCTCAGTGAGGTTTGATGGAGATCGTTTGTGAACAGCAGTTTTCAGCTCTTTCCACAGATTCTCGATTGGATTGAGGTCTGGACTTTGACTTGGCCATTCTAACACCTGGATACGTTTATTTGTGAACCATTCCATTGTAGATTCTGCTTTATGTTTGGGATCATTGTCTTGTTGGAAGACAAATCTCCATCCCAGTCTCAGGTCTTTTGCAGACTCCAACTGGTTTTCTTCAAGAATGGTCCTGTATTTGGCTCCATCCATCTTCCCATCAATTTTAACCATCTTCCCTGTCTCTGCTGAAGAAAAGCAGGCCCAAACCATGATGCTGCTACCACCATGTTTGACAGTGGGGATGGTGTGTTCGGGGTTATGAGCTGTGTTGCCTTTACGCCATACATATCGTTTGGCATTGTTGCCAAAAAGTTCAATTTTGGTTTCATCTGACTAGAGCACCTTCTTCCACATGTTTGGTGTGTCTCCCAGGTGGCTTGTTGCAAACTTTAAACCACACTTTTTATGGATGTCTTTGAGAAATGGCTTTCTTCTTGCCACTCTTCTATAATGGCCAGATTTGTGCAGTGTATGACTGATTGTTGTCCTATGGACAGACTGTCCCACCTCAGCTGTAGATCTCTGTAGTTCATCCAGAGTGATCATGGGCCTCTTGGCTGCATCTCTGATCAGTCTTCTCCTTGTTTGAGATGAAAGTCTAGAGGGACGGCCGGGTCTTGGTAGATTTGCAGTGGAATGATACTCCTTCCATTTCAATATGATCACTTGCACAGTGCTCCTTGGGATGTTTAAAGTTTTGGAAATCATTTTGTATCAAAATCCGGCTTTAAACTTCTCCACAACAGCATCACGGACCTGCCTGTTGTGTTCCTTGGTCTTCATGATGCTCTCTGTGCTTCAAACAGAACCCTGAGACTATCACAGAGCAGGTGCATTTATACGGAGACTTGATTACACACAGTTGGATTATATTTATCTCATTAGGCATTTAGGACAACATTGGATCATTCAGAGATCCACAATGAACTTCTGGAGTGAGTTTGCTGCGCTGAAAGGGGCCGAATAATATGGCACGCCCCACTTTTCAGTTTTTGAATTTCCACAAAAATTTAAAATAACCAATAAATGTCGTTCAACTTCACAATTGTGTTCCACTTGTTGATTCTTCACCAAAAATTTACATTTGGTATCTTTATGTTTGAAGCATGATATGTGGGAAAAGGTTGAAAAGTTCCAGGGGGCCGAATACTTTCGCAAGGCACTGTAAATGGCACACCCTATATATATATATATATATATATATATATAGTACAGACCACATTTAAAGATTTTTCTGTATTTTCATGATAATGAAAATTGTACATTCACACTGAAGGAATCAAAACTATGAATTAACACATGTGGAAATGTGGAATTATATACTTTACAAAAAAGTGTGAAACAACTGAAAATATGTCTTATATTCTAGGTTCTTCAAAGTAGCCACCCTTTGCTTTGATGACTGCTTTTCACACTCTTGGCATTCTCTTGATCAGCTTCAAGAGGTAGTCACCAGGAATGGTCTTCCAACAATCTTGAAGGAGTTCCCAGAGATGCTTAGCACTTGTTGACCCTTTTGCCTTCACTCTGCGGTCCAGCTCACCCCAAACCATCTCAATTGGGTTCAGATCTGGTGACTGTGGAGGCCAGGTCATCTGGCGTAGCACCCCATCGCTCTCCTTCTTGGTCAAATAGCCCTTACACAGCCTGGAGGTGTGTTTGGGGTCATTGTCCTGTTGAAAAATAAATGATGGTCCAACTAAACGCAAACCAGATGGAATAGCATGCCACTGCAAGATGCTGTGGTAGCCATGCTGGTTCAGTATGCCTTCAATTTTGAATAAATCCCCAACAGTGTCACCAGCAAAGCACCCCCACACCATCACACCTCCTACATGCTTCACGGTGGGAACCAGGCATGTAGAGTCCATCCGTTCACCTTTTCTGCATCGCACATAGACACGGTGGTTGGAACCAAAGATCTCAAATTTGGACTCATCAGACCAAAGCACAGATTTCCACTGGTCAAATGTCCATTCCTTGTGTTCTTTAGCCCAAACACGTCTCTTCTGCTTGTTGCCTGTCCTTAGCAGTGGTTTCCTAGCAGCTATTTTACCATGAAGGCGTGCTGCACAAAGTCTCCTCTTAACAGTTGTTGTAGAGATGTGTCTGCTGCTAGAACTCTGTGTGGCATTGACCTGGTCTCTAATCTGAGCTGCTGTTAACCTGCGATTTCTGAGGCTGGTGGCTTGGATAAACTTATCCTCAGAAGCAGAGGTGACTCTTGGTCTTCATTTCCTGGGGCGGTCCTCATGTGAGCCAGTTTCTTTGTAGCACTTGATGGTTTTTGCCACTGCTCTTGGGGACACTTTCAAAGTTTTCCCAATTTTTTGGACTGACTGACCTTCATTTCTTAAAGTAGTGATGGCCACTCATTTTTCTTTACTTAGCTGCTTTTTTCTTGCCATAATACAAATTTTAACAGTCTATTCAGTAGGACTATCAGCTGTGTATCCACCACACTTCTGCACAACACAACTGATGGTCCCAACCCCATTTATAAGGCAAGAAATCCCACTTATAAAACCTGACAGGGCACACCTGTGAAGTGAAAACCATTCCCGGTGACTACCTCTTGAAGCTCATCAAGAGAATGCCAAGAGTGTGCAAAGCAGTCATCAAAGCAAAAGGTGGCTACTTTGAAGAACCTAGAATATAAGACATATTTTCAGTTGTTTCACGCTTTTTTGTTAAGTATATAATTCCACATGTGTTAATTAATAGTTTTGATGCCTTCAGTGTGAATGTACAATTTTCATAGTCATAAAAATACAGAAAAATCTTTAAATGAGAAGGTGTGCCCAAACTTTTGGTCTGTACTGTGTATATATACAGATGAAGAAAGGGTGTGAGGCTGTTCAACATATCTCCATCCCAGGGTGTGTTCCAGAAGGTAAATGTGGAGCATTCGGACTCATTCAGTGTTCGGTGTGTCTGGAGATGAGAACTCCAGAGCTGTGCTCATGTTAAAGAGAACTGAACTTTTTTTTTGTTCCCTTGAGTGGGTGGATCCCCACAGCTACACAGACTGTACTGTATGCTATTATGTTTTTTACCGTTATACCAGAAGGGCCTTGTTTGTCTTCCTAATTTTGCACTGGTTTATGCAGCACAGTTTTAATAAACCAGTTGGAAACTTAAACGTAAAGTGTTCCTGTGGCTGCCTCTTTAATCAGCCGAGTGAGTAAATCTACCACTATATATATATATATATATATATATATATATATATATATATATATATATAAACATGTTGTATCCATTTTTTCATCATTTGCATATCATTATTATGTCTATCGATCCCATGATTTCCAAACTCAACAACTTTTCCTTCTTGGTGCTGCAATTTCGATCTTTTTGTATGTAATTTTATAGTGAGTTTTAGTCAAAACTAGGAGATCTTTGTAAAATATTTTATTTCTTGATTTGCCTGTGCCTCTTTCCTAACTATAGGTCCTCATATTTCATTGCAATACGTAGCTACGTAGAAACCATCATCAAGCAGGGAAGCTGCTGCTGATGGATCTTATTGCTACTTTGCTTTTTAATCTCTGCGCTGTGTAACAAATTCTTGATCGTTTTGTGATATATGTAGGAACAGAGCGCTAAGGTAGAACGTCAAAATATACATAATAAACCTATTAGCGTTCCGTCTGGCAGCAGCATCTTGTTGATGGTTTCTTTCTTCAACTTGAAATTAATTTTGTCAGAAAAATAATGAAGGTGTATTATGAAAATGGGAAATTGTAAAGATTCCATGACCGATATTAGTTAAGGAAGAAGAGCAATCAGTGGTACATAATATACAATATAATATGTAAAATTACATAAGGCAGAGCTGGAGAAAGCTTTGGGGCAGGTTCAGTATTTATAGTATTCTCTCATCATTTTTACAGGTCTCCGTCTCACTATAAACTGAAGCACCATGTGCGGGTGAGTGAGATGTGGACGGCGTCCTGCATGGAGGAAGTCTGTGAGGGCAGCACTTATCCCGAGAGGTCGTTTGTCATCGGCTGGCCAATCACCAACTGTGTCGCCACTTTCAGGTGGGTACATTCAGACGTGTTTGCCGATTTAACAAGTTAGTGGTTTGATGGCACCGATCATTGTACCCATGCTTGAATGTATGAAGGAAGGCAGTGTGAATCAGAGCCTACATGATTGCAGGTGAATTATTCTCCGAAACGCTGCAACATTACTGCAGGTGATTGGACAGGTCTTTCCCTCATATGTATATAGGTCAATCACCACTGGGAAGAACCGGTCATGGGTGGGGCCAGTTGGACCTTCAAAGTATGTGGGACCATTTCACTTAATAATATACAGTATCTTGCTGCAATCCTGCAGCCAGTCTGCGATTCATGCTGCTCGTGGTTTGGTCTACATAGATCATAGGTTTCCTTTTAAATAGTAATTAAAAAAAATGAATAATAATTTTCTCCAGCATGGAAAGTTATGAAACGTTTCAAATCATCTATTACAAAACTTGTGCTTGTTCCTTTAAAAATTGCTTGCAAGTGGCTCCCGTGTCCTTTCATCATCTGTACTCCCAATGAGTATGTGGCTCAAGGCAGGCAAATAGTCTGGGAAAAAGCAGAGGTTTGGAAGCCACTTACAAGCAATTTTTTTTCTTACAGAAATGAAGACTAACTCCCTAACGATAAATTTGAATCAATAATAATAAGTTCCACAATTGGATGTGTTAAATAAAATGTTCCTGTGCTGAGATAATCTTATAAATATTCTCCTGCTGTGCACTGTGTAATGGCTGTGTCCGTTTTTTGCAAAAAATGGATACTAAGCTGCTCCACCAAATGTCAAGGTATACCCATATAGAGCAGTCCTAACTGATGTATGTAATCCTTATCTGATGTATTTAAAAACCTGATCATCTGTATATTACCTGTGTGAACAGGGTTCAGAGAGGAAATGTCCATGTGGACACTGTTGTGAATTCTGCTTTTGGGCTCCCTCCGGTGGTTGTAGGTGGTAATGCAGTTGTCCCTGAGTTGCAGTCCTGGTCAGGTGTATCTGCTGATTGCAGTTCTGACTGGGGTATTTAGGCGTGCAGGATTCATTAGTCCTTGCCAGTTGTCCATGGTTGTTGGGAGGTTTTGGTCCTGGTTTGGTTCCATCTGCCTTCTGCCAAATCAGCAAAGATAAGTGTCTGGTTTTGTTTCTGTGGCACACATGCTGTGTGCTTAATAATTCTGTGTTAGCTAGAATGGCCTCTTTTGCTGAATCCTGTTTTCTGCCTGCGTGTGTCTTTCCTCTCCTACTCACAGTCAATATTCGTGGGGGGCTGCCTATCCTTTGGGGTTCTGCTCTGAGGCAAGGTAGTATTCCTATTTCCATCTATAGGGGTATTTAGTCCTCCGGCTGTGTCGAGGTGTCTAGGGTTTGTTAGGCACACCCCACGGCTACTTCTAGTTGCGGAGTTAGTTTAGGTTTTGCGGTCAGTACAGTTTCCACCTACTCCAGAGAAAGTTCATGCGGCTCCAAAGTCACCGGATCATAACAGTACAACTGGCCCACTATGAGTTAAATTCATCTCAGAAGAAAGGAAGAAAGGTGTTGAGTCATTTTTTTTTTCTCTGTAGTTTGCTTTGCCTTTTCTTCCCTCTTTTTCTCTGGGTGGCTAAGGAGTCTTGTGTTAGCATGGATGTTCAGGAATTAGCTTCTCGTGTAGACCAGCTTGCTGCTAGGGTACAGGGAATTTCTGATTATATTGTTCAGACTCCTGTTTTAGAGCCGAAGATTCCTACTCCTGATTTGTTTTTTGGTGACAGGTCCAAATTTTTGAGTTTTAAAAACAACTGTAAACTGTTTTTTGCTTTGAGACCTCGATCCTCTGGGGATTCTATTCAGCAGGTTAAAATCGTCATTTCCCTGCTGCGTGGTGATCCACAGGATTGGGCATTTTCCCTGGAATCTGGGAACCCGGCTTTGCTTAATGTAGATTCCTTTTTTCAGGCTTTAGGACTATTATATGATGAACCTAATTCTGTGGATCAAGCGGAGAAGACCTTGCTGGCCCTATCTCAGGGTCAAGAGGCGGCAGAATTGTATTGTCAGAAATTTAGAAAATGGTCTGTGTTGACTAAATGGAATGATGATGCTTTGGCTGCAATTTTCAGAAAGGGTCTTTCTGAATCAGTTAAAGATGTTATGGTGGGGTTTCCCACGCCTGTCGGTCTGAGTGATTCTATGTCTTTGGCCATTCAGATTGATCGGCGCTTGCGGGAGCGCAGAATTGTGCGCGCTGTGGCGTTGTCCTCAGAGCAGAGTCCTGAGCCAATGCAGTGTGATAGGATTCTGTCTAGGACAGAGCGACAAGGACTCAGACGTCAGAATAGGTTGTGTTATTATTGTGGCGACGCTTCTCATGTCATTTCCATCTGCCCTAAATGGACAAAGAGGATCGCTAGTTCATTTACAATCAGTACTGTACAACCTAAATTTCTGTTATCGGTGTCCTTGATCTGCTCATTGTCATCATTTTCTGTCTTGGCGTTTGTGGATTCAGGCGCCGCTTTGAACTTAATGGACATTGAGTTTGCCAGGTGTTGTGGTTTCCCCTTGCAGCCTTTGCAGAACCTTATTCCTTTAAGGGGCATTGATGCTACACCTTTGGCTAAAAATAAGCCCCAGTTTTGGACACAGGTGACCATGCGCATGGCGCCAGCCCATCAGGAAGATTGTCGATTTCTGGTATTGCATAATTTACATGACGCTATCGTGTTGGGTTTTCCGTGGTTACAGGTACATAATCCTGTGTTGGATTGGAAGTCTATGTCTGTGACTAGTTGGGGTTGTCAGGGGGTTCATAATGATGTTCCTTTAATGTCCATCTCCTCTTCTTCCTCTTCCGAAATTCCAGAGTTTTTGTCTGATTTTCAGGATGTATTCGATGAGCCCAAGTCCAGTTCTCTTCCACCGCACTGTGATTGTGCTATTGATTTGATTCCAGGCTGTAAGTTTCCTAAGGGCCGACTCTTCAACCTGTCTGTGCCTGAACATACCGCTATGCGGAGTTATGTTAAGGAGTCTTTGGAGAAAGGGCATATTCGGCCATCTTCTTCACCGATGGGAGCGGGATTTTTTTTTTGTTGCTAAGAAGGATGGCTCCTTGAGACCCTGTATTGATTATCGCCTCTTGAATAAGATCACGGTCAAGTTTCAATACCCTTTACCTTTGCTTTCCGATTTGTTTGCTAGGATTAAGGGGGCTAGTTGGTTTACGAAGATTGACCTTCGGGGGGCGTATAATCTTGTTCGTATTAAGCAGGGTGATGAATGGAAAACTGCGTTCAATACGCCCGAAGGCCATTTTGAATACTTTGTGATGCCGTTCGGGCTCACTAAGGCTCCATCTGTTTTTCAATGTTTCATGCATGATATCTTCCGGGCTTATATTGATAAATTCTTGATTGTATATTTGGACGATATTTTGATTTTTTCTGATGATTGGGAGTCTCATGTGGAACAGGTCAGGATGGTATTTCAGATCCTTCGTGACAATGCTCTGTTTGTGAAGGGGTCTAAGTGTCTCTTTGGGGTGCAGAAAGTTTCTTTTTTGGGTTTTATTTTTTCTCCTTCATCTATTGAAATGGATCCGGTTAAGGTTCAGGCCATTCATGATTGGATTCAACCCATGTCCGTAAAGAGCCTTCAGAAATTTTTGGGTTTTGCAAATTTTTATCGCCGTTTCATTGCTAACTTTTCCAGTGTGGTTAAACCCTTGACCGATTTGACGAAGAAAGGCGCTGATGTGGCGAATTGGTCCTCTGTGGCTGTTTCTGCCTTTCTGGAGCTTAAACGTCGATTTACTTCTGCTCCGGTGTTGCGCCAACCGGATGTTTCTCTTCCCTTTCAGGTTGAGATTGACGCTTCTGAGATTGGCGCAAGGGCCGTTTTGTCCCAGAGGGATCATGTTGGTTCCTTGATGAAACCGTGTGCATTCTTTTCCCGTAAATTTTCGCCTGCTGAACGCAATTATGATGTCGGCAATCGGGAGTTGTTGGCTATGAAGTGGGCATTTGAGGAGTGGCGACATTGGCTTGAGGGAGCTAAGCACCGTATTGTGGTCTTGACCGATCATAAGAATTTGATTTACCTCGAGTCTGCCAAGCGGCTGAATCCTAGACAGGCTCGATGGTCCTTGTTTTTTTCCCGTTTTGATTTTGTGGTCTCGTATCTTCCGTGTTCCAAGAATATTAAGGCTGATGCCCTTTCTAGGAGTTTTTTGCCTGATTCTCCTGAGGTCCTTGAACCGGTTGGCATTCTGAAAGAAGGGGTGGTTCTTTCTGCTATTTCCCCTGATTTACGACGGATTCTTCAGGAATTTCAGGCTGACAGACCTGATCGTTGTCCAGTGGGGAAACTGTTTGTTCCTGACAGATGGGCTAGTAGAGTGATTTCTGAGGTTCACTGTTCTGTGTTGGCTGGTCATCCTGGTATTTTTGGTACCAGAGACTTGGTTGGTAGGTCCTTTTGGTGGCCTTCTTTATCACGTGATGTGCGTTCTTTTGTGCAGTCCTGTGGGACTTGTGCGCGGGCCAAGCCTTGTTGTTCCCGTGCTAGTGGGTTGCTTTTGCCATTGCCGGTCCCTGAGAGGCCCTGGACGCATATTTCTATGGATTTTATTTCTGATCTTCCAGTTTCCCAGAGGATGTCGGTTATCTGGGTTGTTTGTGACCGGTTTTCTAAGATGGTTCATTTGGTGCCTTTGCCTAAATTGCCTTCCTCTTCAGATTTAGTTTCGTTGTTTTTTCAGCATGTGGTTCGTTTGCATGGTATTCCGGAGAATATTGTGTCTGACAGAGGTTCCCAGTTTGTTTCTAGGTTTTGGCGGGCCTTTTGTGCTAGGCTGGGCATTGATTTATCTTTTTCCTCTGCATTTCATCCTCAGACAAATGGCCAAACCGAGCGAACTAATCAGACCTTGGAGACTTATTTGAGATGCTTTGTGTCTGCTGATCAGGATGATTGGGTGGCCTTTTTGCCATTGGCCGAGTTTGCCCTTAATAATCGGGCTAGTTCGGCTACTTTGGTTTTGCCTTTTTTTTGTAATTTTGGTTTTCATCCTCATTTTTCTTCTGGGCAGGTTGAGCCTTCTGACTGTCCTGGTGTGGATTCGGTGGTCGACAGGTTGCAGCAGATTTGGGCTCATGTGGTGGACAATTTGGTGTTGTCTCAGGAGGAGGCTCAATGTTTTGCTAACCGTCGTCGGTGTGTTGGTTCCCTGCTTCAGGTTGGGGATCTGGTCTGGTTGTCTTCCCGTCATGTTCCTATGAAGGTTTCTTCTCCTAAGTTTAAGCCTCGGTTTATTGGTCCTTATAGGATTTCTGGGATTATTAATCAGGTGTCTTTTCGATTGGCGCTTCCGGCCTCTTTTGCTATCCATAATGTCTTCCATAGATCTTTATTGCGGAAATATGTGGTACCCGTTGTTCCCTCTGTTGATCCTCCGGCCCCTGTGTTGGTTGATGGGGAGTTGGAGTATGTGGTTGAGAAGATTTTGGATTCTCGTTTTTCGAGGCGGAGGCTTCTGTATCTTGTCAAATGGAAGGGTTATGGCCAGGAGGATAATTCTTGGGTTTTTGCCTCTGATGTCCATGCTGCTGATTTGGTTCATGCTTTTCATCTGGCTCGTCCTGATCGGCCTGGGGGCTCTGGTGAGGGTTCGGTGACCCCTCCTCAAGGGGGGGGTACTGTTGTGAATTCTGCTTTTGGGCTCCCTCCGGTGGTTGTAGGTGGTAATGCAGTTGTCCCTGAGTTGCAGTCATGGTCAGGTGTATCTGCTGATTGCAGTTCTGACTGGAGTATTTAGGCATGCAGGATTCATTAGTCCTTGCCAGTTGTCCATGGTTGTTGGGAGGTTTTGGTCCTGGTTTGGTTCCATCTGCCTTCTGCCAAATCAGCAAAGATAAGTGTCTGGTTTTGTTTCTGTGGCACACATGCTGTGTGCTTAATAATTCTGTGCTATTTAGTGTTTTTTGTCCAGCTTAGATTGTCAGTATTTTCTCAGTCTTGTTGGATTCTCTGGAGTGGCAGATATACATTCCATGTCTTTAGTTAGATTGTGGAACTTTTTGTATTATCTGCTGTGGATATTTTTGGAAGGGTTTTAATACTGACCGCTTAGTATTCTGTCCTATCTTTCCCTATTTAGCTAGAGTGGCCTCTTTTGCTGAATCCTGTTTTCTGCCTGCGTGTGTCTTTCCTCTCCTACTCACAGTCAATATTCGTGGGGGGCTGCCTATCCTTTGGGGTTCTGCTCTGAGGCAAGGTAGTATTCCTATTTCCATCTATAGGGGTATTTAGTCCTCTGGCTGTGTCGAGGTGTCAAGGGTTTGTTAGGCACACCCCACGGCTACTTCTAGTTGCGGTGTTAGTTTAGGTTTTGCGGTCAGTACAGTTTCCACCTACTCCAGAGAAAGTTCATGTGGCTCCAAAGTCACCGGATCATAACAGGACACGCTGAGTGGAACAGCTTTTGTGCAGATAGCCCACAAGGAGTGGTGGGTAACTCCGCAGTCTTGTAGACACAAGAGAACAATTATGGAAACAGGAACACATGGGTTACTTGCACAGTGAACAAGTCTGTAGGAACATGTTCACATACCACCAAGAAACTTGAAGACACAAAAAAGCATAGTAAAACCAAAAACACTCAGTTTAAAAAAATCACAGTAATCCGCAAGTGCTAGTAAAAAGATGTAAAAAAATAGGGTATTTGGTTGATACGTTTTTTGCAGTCCAGCCCTCACATGGTATAGCACAGCCAATAAGAAGGAATTATCATAGCCTGTAAAAGCAGAGGGAGGGCATCCAGCAGCCTTTTTGAAGTTAATCTGTATAGAGAGAGGACATCACAGCTCAGCAACAGATATAGGGAGAGAAAGCTGTGAAAACACTGAAAAAACAACATTACAGTTAGTGTCTGACAGTGAAGAACAGATACCAACCATTTACCCATTGCCACACAGCAGGTGAAATAAGTATTAAACAAGTCAACACTTTTGTAAGTAAATATATTTCTAAAGGTGCAATTGACATAAAATTCTTAACAACCCATCCTATCCACGCAGGCAAAGAAACCAAACTATAGATGTCCATAAATTAAGTTATGTGTTATAATGAGAAATGACACAGGAAAAAAGTATTGAACACGCTTACTGAAAATTATTTAAAACTATGTACAAAAGCCTTTGTTGGTGATGATAGCTTGAAGATGCCTCCTGTATGGAGAAACTGGTCACAGGCATTGCTCAGGTGTGATTTTGGTCCATTCGTCCACACAAACACTCTTCAAATCCTGAAGATTCCATGCTCTCCTTCTATGAACTCTGAACTTTAGTTCCTTCCATACATTTTCTGTGGAATTCAGGTCCGGTGATTGGCTCGGCCATTCTAGCAGCTTTATTTTCTTTCTCTGAAACCCATTGAGAGTTTCCTTGGCTGTGTGTTTGGAATCATTATCTTGCTGAAGTGTCCACCCTCATTTTATCTTCATCATCCTGGTAGATGACAGCAGAATTTTATCAAGAATGTCTCTGTACATTTGTCCATTCATCCTTCCTTCAATTACATGAAGTTTGCTGTATGTCTCTCCACAGGTAGTCCTTGTCTGTTGGACAACTCTTCTGATAATTCTCTTCATTTCCCTGTCTGAAACCTTTCAGGGAGCAGCTAGTCATGGCCAGTTTATGGTGAAATGATGTTCTTTCTATTTCTGGATTATGGCTCCAAGAGTGCTTAGTGTAACCTTCAGTAGTTTAGATATTCCTCTGTCAATGCCATCAGTATGTTTTGTATCAATAAGGTTGCAAAGGTCTTGAGACTTCTCACTGATTTTACCCATCATTGGAAGTTACTCATGTGGCACCTTGGTAATGAGACACTTTTTTATAGGCCATCAGCTGAACTTGATGATAATATTTTTCACTGTGTCAGGATTGCTTTCTAATTACTGATAGATTTCAGCTGGTGTCTTGACTCCCCATGGCTTTTTGCATATCTCTTGCTTCATGTGTTCAATACTTTTTCCCTTTGTCATTTCTCATTATTACATATAAATCAATTTATGGACACCTATGGTTGGATGTATTTGCCTGTGTGGATTGGATGGGTTATTACCGACATCTGGTGATAATTTCATATCAATGTCACCTTTATAAATATATTTACTTTAAAATTCGTAGCGTTTTCAAACTTATTTCACCCGCTGTATATAACAAGATCACATTTCTAAGGTTGTGTTGGCGTTAGAGGTTGAAATGAGTTGAATACAGTCCTAGAAGACCTCACAGTGTTACACATGTATTTTCCCGGGCAATTGGAGTACTTGTGAATCGCTGCAACTTGAATCTTTACGAACAAATTCAGTGAGGCTAGCAAATTCAATTTACGAATGTTCGCTCAACTTTAGTGACTAGGCCTCAAGTGTCATGACAGCATGAGATCTGTTAAGCACAAGGCTGAGAATACTGATCACAGAAGTGAAGCCTGCCCTGGTCCAATGTCAAGTCAGGCTCTTCCCTAGTCCCACTGCCACGGAGAACCAGACTTGATGAAGGAATAACTTACTACGATGGGAATAATAACCCTTGATCACTGGTATTTACCATTTAAGCCATTTCTAAAATTTTTGGGGATCTACAATGGGCTGCAATTGCCAAAACCTGATCATATCACTCTTTGTATAGTACAAATGTCCTTATAAATTAGAAGGCTAAGCTCAGAGGTGCTGGGAATGATATACAAAACCAATTGCAGCACATAAAACACTGGGACCACTTTCTCTCCGCAGGATATACGACTGTTTAATTAAATGTTAACGATTCGGTATTTGAAAAATCCATTTGTATAATTGGAAGAGACTATCTGAATACTCTCCTGACAAACAATATTTTGGCTGACACTCCATCTTGGAGTTGTGTGAGTGGTAATGAGGACTTCAGTCATGTGGACGGCCAAGGTTAACCCTTGCTGCAATTTTTGGTTTGTCATTCTTAATGTTATAAGCTTACATTACTTGCATTTGTTACTACAGTTTTGCTCATATGAATTATTATAGCTATCAATACAACAATGTGTATTGGATATCTGCACAAGATCTCTGAAAGATTTCATGTACATACCCTTCAAGAAATCTCAACATCCTGGTCTATTTCCATTTTGTTACTGGTTTAAAGAGCAATCCCATCCACGCCTGAAATTCACGATCAATGAATGCCAACAGCTCTTCTCTAGTTCTCTGGAGATGTGATGAAGAAATGGCCCAAGTGGCTAAAAAAGAGGTAACAATATGGGAACTGTAGCTGGCACCCATAAGAAGCTGTTTCCATCGCCTGCACAGATGTTAAGGAGAGGGCGTTCTACCTGCCTGGTTGGAAGTTCAACCAATATATGAGATATTTCAAGTTGAGGCTCAATATCATGAATCCAGTAAAATTCCAGTTATCCCCTGGATCACTGAATACTTACAAATATTTTAGTGCCCCAAACTGGGACACTTAAGCAACACAACCGGACAGCCTAGGACCGCCACCCCTGCCTAACCACCCTTAAAACCAGCACCGTCTACTTTTGGATGGAGTTTCCGTAAAACTTATATGGTTTGGTTTGTAGGATTATTTGTGAATATGTAGACCATTTATCTCATACGCATGTGTATTTATCTATCCCAGAATTCACCTTGACGGGTTCGTACTGGGGTCAAAATAGGTTAATTTGGAACGTGCAGATCCCTGGTGGTCAGCAGTGAGTCCTCTGAGTTTCATCGGGGATCCTGGGTAATGTACATATATTGGTCCCAGGCCATGGTTTACACACTAATACTTTTTGGCACCAGTACCGGTGTGCTGATGTCTGCACTATTGGAGGGCAGCTGTCACTTTGTATTCTGGCTCATGCACATATGTAACGGAAGGATCCATTGATGACCACCGGGAGGATCCATTGATGACCACCGGGAGGACCCACTGAAGACACTAGTGCTATAAGAGAATTATAGTAATAATCCAATATGGAATTATTTATGTCATCTGTTGGATTATCAGGATTTCTAGCTCAACAGGTGATGGATTAATGGTATTTTATGGTATAGATATATGGGCAAAAGATTTTGCAGTTCGCTTGTAAATCGTAATGGGGATGGACTGTAATATCATACACAGTCTATGGGCAAGAGTGGCGCTGTGTCTGGGAAATTGGAGCCCTTTTTGTCTAATCCTTTCACAAACAGGTAAAGACATGACCTGTAGGGAACAGTATTGATTGACTTCATTAATTACACATCTGGGTACTATGTGGATTTTTTCTACAGCAGCCATAAAGGCAGAGCTTTGTGGTATTTCCTCCACAACTAGAAGGAGCAATTGCCAACATGGTGCATTGTTTAAGCAATTACCTAATACATTGAATAGTAGAAGATGAACAAATGCTTTAAAGAAGATATAGCACTCAACATAGATATGTCATTTTTCTTACCTGGTGTAAATGCTGCTGATCTCCCGAATCTGGTGCTGTTTTTCTTTTGTTCCTGTGTCTCTCCATGCCTTAGCTATGGCCTGCTCTTCACTATGTGTTAATCTAACAGTTAATTTGTTAGCCAAGTGGGGTGTTCTTAAACTTTTCTCCATGCCCAGTTGACTAAAAAATGACTAGATTTATATATAAGGAAGAAGGGGACATATTTCAGGAATGTAGAGGCACAAGAACAAAACAAAAATAGTTCTGGATTCAGGAGAACATCAACATCTCAGGAAGAAAAAAAGAAAGGAATTATGGCGAGTGACAGGTCCATTTTAAAAGCCATTTGTGCTGCCACAAGTTTGTCACTTTTTTCTAAATATTTTTGCATATTTTCATATCTATGACATCATTAACTAATATATTAGGCAAACATACAGTACGTGTAAAAACTCTTTGAAAGGGTTGTCCTAAAACACCCTCTAGTAAAAGTGAAAAAATAGCACATATGGTTTGTCAATTTCAGCTTTATGGCTGGGTGAGAGTTCATCCAAAGTGCTGCGTGTGATTAAAGCACAAAACGTGGTCAATAATGAGGATGAGGTATCCAGGAATCTCAGTAAGCACTGGATTTGGAGGGTGGAAATAAAAAAATCACTATTTGAATAGAACACACCATTTCATTATTATTAACTATTACTGGATATTATTATATGACTGAATATTGTGCCACAAAATTCTAAAAAAAATGTAAAATCTTTAAAAATATTTAAAAGAAAAATAATATACGTGATCTCTCATAAGACAACATACGTATGGTCAGGATTACATTTATTCTAATAGTTTAATCACTAGTGTATCAGTATATACAGTGAAGGAAATAATTATTTGATCCCTTGCTGATTTTGTAAGTTTGCCCACTGACAAAGTCATGAACAATCTATAATTTTCAGGATAGGTTAATTTTAACATTGAGAGATAGAATATCAAAAATAAAATCCAGAAAATCACATTGAATAAATTATATAAAATCGCATTTTGCAAGGAGAAATAAGTATTTGATCCCCTACCGACCATTAAGAGTTCTGGCTCCTACAGGCCAGTTAGATGCTCCTAATCAACTCATTAGCTGCATTATAGACAGCTGTCTTACATAGTTACCTTTATAAAAGACTCCTGTCCACAGACTCAATTAATCAGTCAGACTTTAACCTCTACAACACGGGCAAGACCAAAGAGCTTTCTAAGGATGTCAGGGACAAAATCATAGACCTGCACAAAGCTGGAATGGGCTACAAAACCATAAGTAAGACATTGGGTGATAAAGAGACAACTGTTGGTGAAATAGTAAAAAAAATGGAAGAAATACAAAATGACTGTCAATCAACATCGATCTGGGGCACCATGCAAAATCTCACCTCGTGGGGTATCCTTGATCATGAGGATAATGAGAGATCAGCCTAAAAACTACACAGGGGGAACTTGCTAATGATCTCAAAGCAGCTGGGACCACAGTCACCAAGAAAACCATTGGTAACACATTACGCCGTAAAGGTTTAAAATCCTGCAGTGCCCGCAAGGTCCCCCTGCTCAAGAAGGCACATGTGTAGGCCTGTCTGAAGTTGGCCAGTGAACACCTGGATGATTCTGTGAGTGATTGGGAGAAGGTGCTGTGGACAAAAATTATTGAGGTCTTTGGCATTAACTCAACTCGCCGTGTTTAGAGGAAGAGAAATGCTGCCTATGACCCAAAGAACACCGTCCCCACTGTCAAGCATGGAAGTGGAAACATTGTGTTTTGGGAGTGTTTCTTTTGCTAAGGGTACAAGGCTACTTCACCTCGTCAATGGGAGAATAAATGGAGCCATGTACCGTAAAATCCTGAGTGACAACATCCTTCCCTCTACCAGGACATTAAAAATGGGTCGTGGCTGGGTCTTCCAGCAAGACAATTACCCAAAACATACAGCAAAGGCAACAAAGGAGTGACTAAAAAAGAAGCACATTAAGGTCATGGAGTGGCCTAGCCAGTCTCCAGACCTTAGTCCCACACAAAACATATGGAAAGAGTTGAAGCTCCAAGTTGCTAAGCGACAGCCTCAAAATCGTAATGATTTAGAGATGATCTGCAAAGGGGAGTGGACCAAAATTCCTCCTGACATGTGCAAACCTCATCATCAGCTACAAAAAACGTCTGACTGCTGTGCTTGCCAACAAGGGTTTTGCCACCAAGTATTAAGTCTTGCTTGCCAGAGAGATCAAATACTTATTTCTCACTGCAAAATGCAAATAAATGTATATAATTTATACTGTGTGATTTTCTGAATTTTATTTTTGATATTCTATCTATCAATGCAAAATTAACCTACCTTTAAGATTTCTAGATTGTTCATGTCTTTGTCAGTGGGCAAACTTATAAAATCATCAAGGGATCAAATACTTATTTCCTTCACTGTATCTAATCTATGCCAGCCTCTAAGAGGATTGCACATGACTAGAACAACTTGGCTGCTTTCTTCCAAAAACAGCATCACTCCTGTCCATGGGCTGTCTGCAGAGAGGAGAAAATAAATCCAAGTAGAATGGAATTATACTGGAATTTTACAAAAATCTGCATTCATCAAAAGGGGGGGGGGGGGCAAAGCAATCTCTGTGTTTGAGATGAAGATCACACAGACAATACCACTAACAATTGGTCATTACAAAGCATAAAGTGGATATAATAAAACGTAACTTTTAATAAATCAAAGAAACATAAAAATATTAATCACACAAGTGAAAACACACATAGAGGCAACGTCTCAGCCATATATACGGTAAATGGTTACCGAGACCCAAAAAACCTCTTATAGGATTAAAAGATTCCGGCTGCGTCACTGTTTGCGGAATCAAAGAAACTATGGTGTAATATTATTAGGATGCTGTAAACAGACTACACAGGTAAAGCAGCATCAATTAATGTACACACATAGCCGCATATAAGGACAAATGATTGACTACCTTCAACCATAGCAAAAAAATGTAAGGCTGTTCATAATTGAGAAAAGAAAAAATGGAACAATCTCACCAGATCCATAGGCATCAGAGCACCGGATATTTCCTGGTCGGGCGATAATCCGGAAAAGGAAGAGATGACAATCCCAATGTCAATCCCTATAGGGCTACCGTTAGGCTATCCCCAAAACTCCTGCCCAAATTCATCAAAAAGGGAATTTTTTCAAATTTGCTCCTGTGCAAATTCAGCAAAATGATTACAGCTGGATGATATTTTTCTGAACTTTAAAGGGCCATCAGAAGGTTAAAAAAATTAATAAAATCCTTACACTCACCTGACCACTCTACTTTCTGGCCTGTCCGCTCCTCACCATCACCCATCTAATCCTCGCCAGATCTTCAGATTGTTGCCACTCGTGCTGAAATCCTCGGGCCTCTCTGGGCTGGGACTTCCAGGTTTGATGAAAGCCGTTAGGATTCTGTCCAAGATCACAAAGTCATAGTCTGCGGAGAAGCCTCCAGGGCCTCATCAAAGCCAGAAGTCTCAGTCCCACATGAGAGGCCCAGGGATTTCAGCATGAGTGGCGACAATCTGAACATGTGATGAGGACAAGATGGGTGATTGTGAAAAGTGGAGGGGCAGAACAGGTGAGCGATGAGGTGAGTATAAGGATTTTTTATATATTACGCTTATTATGCTCTGGGGTTGCTCTATAATAAGGGACGTTAAATCCGTGGAGAATAATTTCTGTGATAATTGAATTTCCCAGGAAAATCCGCTCAGGTGAATTCAAATTTTGCATGATCCGCTCATCTATAACTGTCATGTACTGCAGTTCAGCTTTATTGAAGTAAATGGTAGCAGAGCTGCAGTACCCAAGAATGTTACATATCCTGTGAATGGAGCTCTTTAGCTCTAGTGGCTGATGGAGCTAGTAACAGCTGATTGGTGCAAGGGTTGGATCCCACTGATCGGATACTGATGACCTATTCTGAAGGAATCACTAAACAGAATTACCCCCCAATTTTTGCTGCACTGCATTCCCTGCCTCTGCTTTTATACAGCCTATGATAGGCTGTGATATACTATGTGATACCTGCAAGACATTATTTACAAGCCCGCCTGATCGCGCCAGAGGTTATGTGAGTCCTCTCTGGATGATACAATCCTCTGCATTGTATTAAGTTAGCGGCGGGCATTTTTAGTAATTCACCCAAATCGAATAACAAATTGTTCAAATTAGCTGAGTCCAGTGAATTTCATAAAATTTGACACAAACTTGATTGCATCAAATTGATTTGCTCATCTCTCATCATTTTTTTTTGTCTTGTGCGGAGTATTGTGGAAAAGTCCTAAAGATAATAAAGATGTTCTAGTTTTTCCAAACTTAGACCCATATTAGTTCTTTGCAGTCTGGCTCTTCCACCACACGTAGCACCTACTCACGAGATGTTTCCATCAGCATTGCATCACTTCTTTCTAGCACGTCGGCTGGATCCCGCTAGTATTGATCCAGGAGCGGAGTCTTCAGGAATTAAACAAATCCTATTTTCCTGGCAAAAGCCAAACTATCTCCTCTCCTGCTCATTTTCACAATTTACACAACCCAATTAACCCCTCAGGTGACTTAACAATGGTTTATATAACAATGAGGTAAATGCAGAGTGCAGATGTGACATGCTAGGATGGCTAACTTTGGACGGTGACCTATTTGCTACCTTCTCTCGGTGCCCGCTCCTCACGTGACATACTGTCATATAGAGCTCACATAAAAGTATACCAGCATGTGGAGTAGATGCCATAGATTATGTCAAATTTGGCGGAGGATATAGCTCTGCAAACAGCACTATTGTTTATGGTGGTCAGATTTTCTAATTATTCCATGAGGGAAGGAAATCACACTAATGTCAAGGCTCAAGATGACCCGCAGAATTTGCATGAGACAAAAAGCTTGCCATCAATTATAAAGGTATTACATGGTAGTGTCTGATGGCTTCTGTAGATAAAGAACAATCACAGTGACATGGCTGTACTAATACTCCGAGAGCAATTTCAGGAAAAGATTGGCTGCCAAGGACACCTGCTAAGGAACATATGTGAAAAAAGCCAAATGTTTATCAAGAGTCCATTCTTGTAGCCGGAAAACTGGCAGGAGAAGATTGTTTCCTTAAATAACACAGTACAGAGCGCAGATCTCCTTCCAGTTCTAGCGTAGTGTTAAAATGTGTGGCCTGCGGCTCCTATTTGGGGTGTAAAGTAAGACCCTACGAATGGGGACATGTGGATATGTGCTGTGTGGGTACGTATATATATATAAGTATATATATATACACACATATATACAGTGTATATATATATACATTATATATGCATATGAATAGATACACACGTGTGTGTGTGTGTGTATAGATATATGTATATGTATCGCCCCCACCGCCGCAGGGCCGAGGCGTACCCGGTACCGGGCCTCTGAGTCTCTGCTCTGGAGTTGTCACGGTGGCTAGGCCCGGTCCGTGACCCTGCTGGTGGGGAGGCGACGTACTATGAGTGATAGATAAAGATGGTGGTGGTGGTGCGGTGCAGTAAATAACGAGGACACCAGGTTGCAGTCTCTTTACCTCTTTACTGAAGATCTCTGGGTCCTCAATCCAGAATACGGTTAACCAGGCTGCGCAAGTCCGGCCGGTCCGATGGCACCTCCAGAGTTCTCTTTGCAGGTGGAAATCTGTGCCTTCCTGCTTGCGCTATGTGTTGCGGTCCTTCCCTGCTGTGCTTACGGAAAGTCCCCACAACTGTTGTGTCTGTTTCTTAAGTTCCCTCACAACTCAATTAGATGATGTTCTGCTAATCTTCCGTCCCTCCCTGATGTTACGGTTAGGACGGCACCCGTATGACGGGTAGGCTCGGAGCTCTTCCGGGACCCTAGAGACGCCCCTCTCCACAAGTTGCCGCCTATGTCTTTGTAGGTGATTTAGGTGAGACAGCCCGCCTATGACTGACTGTCCTGCCATTGGTTTGAAGTATTGCTTGAAGCTAGATTAATAAATACTTCCTCGGCGTTCCGGCCGCCGGTTGTGCGCCTCAGTAGAATGTTGCCTCGGTCTCACAGCACGACTCCTACTGGTATTCTCCTTGTTGCTTTGATCTCATTCCTCACTCAGCACAATCTATCTCGCTTCGAATCCTTCCTTGGGGTACCGCCGCTATACTGAGCAGGCACGGTCCCGTTACGTTCTCTTCAATTGCCAGGCCTCTGTCAGGATCCCACCCCCGACAGGGGCCCTACCGAATCTTCCCCCACAACACCCTCTGCCACAAGGTGTTGCCTGGTTCCAACCCAATCAGCTTTTTCCCTAACTTCCTGCCTGACCCCCAGTTTTACCAGTATGTGAGGAGTGGCCTAATGAATAGAACCCTTAGCTCCCCCCGGAGGCCCGGCTGTGAAATGTATTGGTGTCTGTGATACCTGGTCAGATGAACTCCTTCAGTGCCATCAGACGTACCATAGCTCCCCTTAGCGGCGGAGCCACAGTACTGCAACGACCAGGACTCTGGGGCGCTGCATATATATATGTACATCACAGAATGTTAGAGTTGGAAGGGACCTCCTATATATATATATATATATATATATATATATATACACAGTATAGATATAGCTCTCAAAATTGAAATTATTACCAGGAAGGAAAAGTTGTGAAATTTGAGATCACAGAATGGATACTCTTGTTAATGATATGCTGATTATGAAGAATATATTTAAAAAAAAATGACATTTCAAAAACATTGTGATTTATTCAGTATCAAGTATGAGCACCATGCTCAGAATTCCCCAAACTTACACACCTTGCCTGCTATAAGTGAGATTGTTAATTGTTGTCTGAGGAATGTTCTGCTGCTCTGAGTGCACTTGGACCAATTATCAAGAGCCACTGCTGGCAGCTTCCTGTGCGGTTGCTGACCAATGACATCTCAGTCGTGCTCGATGGGAGACAAGTCCGGAGACGCTGCAGGCCATGGTAGCAAATTTAGGCAACACAGGCTGCTCACAGTTGCACTAACAACATGCGGCCTGGTACTTTCATGTTAAAAAAACGGCACCTGTGGCACGCTTCATGGCGTGGCCTACGTGGTCTCTGGACAAATCTCAAGCTATCATTGCATCCAAGACAACAGCGGGACTTGTTGCTGAAGATGATAGCCCTCCAGTCCAGCCTCCATTGCCATATTTCTCTACACTAGCCTTTGAGGTTAGTGAAGAGGCCTTCACGAGGGAGCGTCACACCGTCCTACTGCCACCACCAGCTCGTCTATGTGGTCACTCACTGCAGGTTCCTGTCCTACTGTAATCGTCACTAATCTCTCATATAATAACTTACACATTGTTTTCTTCTTTCTTACAGCACTCCAGACGAGAAGGACAAATGGCTGATGCTTTTCGAAAGGTGAAAAGATTCTTTTATATTTTATTCTTTCTCACGTACGTTCCAGAGGATCCCTAACCCTAATAGCGTACAGTATATATGTATCTGCTCTGAAGGTCTTTGGCTTTGGATAAAGGCAAGACTCCAATTCCAGTCATCCATTGCCACAGATAGTCACTCTTCATCCTAACATGGCAGATAACAGTAAGCAATAGAGTGCATTCAACTTCATATCAAATGCATAAGGTTTAGGTTTACACATAGTGACCAAAAGAATTGTTGTGTATTGTACAGAAGCCTCCATGATAGGTATATTATTTTTAATAAAATGTAATCACTTTTGCAATTTGGTTTTATTTTAAATGTTTGGCTTTTACAGTTTTTTTTGCTTCCCGGCTCGTTGATGGCTGCATAATGAGTTAATTGAGAATCTGTCAATGTCTCTTTCTGACAAGAATTTAACTCTTTTATCTGTCTTTTTCTGAGCTCCCTTCAATCGAATAAAAAACCCCATGAATGTTCTGCTCAGTTTTGATGTATTTTATGATCATAAATCAACACTGAGGGGCTCAGAAAAAGATAGATAAGAGTTACCAAATGCATTCACTGACTAGTCCTCTGGTTAACTCACTCTACAGCCAGCAATGTACTGGGAAACAAAAGGTTGTAAAGATTGGAAAAGCCAAAATGTTGCAACATTTTTAATGAAACCCAATTGCTTTAAAGGGAATCTGTCAGCAGGTCTTTGCTATGTAATCTGAGGGCACCGTGAGGGTGGGGCGGCGACATTGGTTTCAATGATGTATCTTTTGTTAGTTTGTGTGCTGTTGTTTCAGTACAATGAGTGTTTAATCAGTAGGAAATAAACTGTGTATATCAGGACTAGCTGCCCTGTGTTTCCTGGTAGGTATGGCTCCTCATCCCTATCCTGATATGCATGGCTCCTCATCCCTATCCTGGTATGCATGGCTCCTCATCCTTATCCTTGTATACATGGCTCCTCATCCCTATCCTGGTATGCATGGCTCCTCATCCCTATCCTGATATGCATGGCTCCTCATCCCTATCCTGGTCTGCATGGCTCCTCATCCCTATCCTGGTCTACATGGCTCCTCATCCCTATCCTGGTCTACATGGCTCCTCATCCCTATCCTGGTCTACATGGCTCCTCATCTCTATCCTAGTTTGCATGGCTCCTCATCCCTATCCTGGTCTACATGGCTCCTCATCTCTATCCTGGTATGCATGGCTCCTCATCCCTATCTTGGTCTGCATGGCTTCTCATCCCTATCCTGATATACATGGCCCTCATCCCTATCCTGGTCTGCATGGCTCCTCATCCCTATCCTTGTATACATGGCTCCTCATCCCTATCCTGATATGCATGGCTCCTCATCCCTATCCTGATATGCATGGCTCCTCATCCCTATCCTGGTCTGCATGGCTCCTCATCCCTATCCTGGTCTACATGGCTCCTCATCCCTATCCTGGTCTACATGGCTCCTCATCCCTATCCTGGTCTACATGGCTCCTCATCTCTATCCTAGTTTGCATGGCTCCTCATCCCTATCCTGGTCTACATGGCTCCTCATCTCTATCCTGGTATGCATGGCTCCTCATCCCTATCTTGGTCTGCATGGCTTCTCATCCCTATCCTGATATACATGGCCCTCATCCCTATCCTGGTCTGCATGGCTCCTCATCCCTATCCTTGTATACATGGCTCCTCATCCCTATCCTGGTCTGCATGGTCCTCATCCCTATCCTGGTATGCATGGCTCCTCATCCCTATCCTGGTCTACATGGCTCCTCATCCCTATCCTGGTATGCATGGTCCTCATCCCTATCCTGGTATGCATTGTCCCCTCATCCCTATCCTGGTATGCATGGCTCCTCATCCCTATCCTAATATGCATGGTCCTCATCCCTATCCTGATATGCATGGCTCCTCATCCCTATCCTTGTATATATGGCTCCTCATCCCTATCCTGGTCTGCATGGCTCCTCATCCCTATCCTGGTATGCATGGCTTCTCATCCCTATCCTGATATGCATGGCTCCTCATCCCTATCCTTGTATACATGGCTCCTCATCCCTATCCTGGTATGCATGGTCCTCATCCCTATCCTGGTCTGCATGGCTCCTCATCCCTATCCTTGTATACATGGCTCCTCATCCCTATCCTGGTATGCATGGTCCTCATCCCTATCCTTCTATCCTGGTATGCATGGCTCCTCGTCCCTATCCTGGTCTGCATGGTTCCTCATCCCTATCCTGATATGCATGGCTCTTCATCCCTATCCTGGTATTCATAGCCCCCATCAGAAAAACATAAAAAAAAAATAAACCATCCTACTTACCATCCCTGTGCACCCTTGCAGCGTCTTGTTCCAATGCCAGGAGTTGCAGCAGCGGGGCGACCACGTGTGCCCGGTGCTAAAGAGAAATTAATATTCACTGCGCTCGCAGTGAATATTCATTCCCTTAAGTATCGGGCACATGTGATCACCCCTCCGCTGCTGGAAGCTGGCTACTGCGGCTGACACTGTGCGCACTATTAAAGAGAAATTAATATTAATTTCTCTTTAGCAGCGGGCACAGGAGTTAGTCGCAGCTGCCGGCTACTGCCTCTGTGACCCGCTGCTCCGCCGCCGCCTCTCCCCATCCATCTTCTGCAACCCTAACTCGAGGATAAGCAGAGGGGGCTTATTCAGCACAAAAAATAGATATTGTAATATCCTCATACTTGGCTTTATAAGAATTAATCAGAATCCCAATTTTGAAGAGGTCCAACAAAGAGCAAAGGGGCAGGAAGTGTTGACAAGGGGACATTAAATTCACCGACTCTGAAGTCTCATTAAAAATTTGATCTGGTTTTTAAAATTTTTTTTGCCATTTGATTTTTTTTTTCTCTGGAAATCGGGGGTCCCAGCCCCACTAGTGACGTATAAGAGCCCCCATTCTTGGAGAATTTATGTGCTGGCACCAATATGTTGCAGCCTATAATGATAACCCTTCATTCCCTGTGTGCTTGGGATAAGTCGGGCCTGCATCGCTCCCTGTCAGGCAGATGACGGATGCCTTTATTGTGATGCAGGATCCTGCTTGGACGGGCAGATGTTGTTAGATTCCTGTGGTCTTTTTGGTATTATTTTCAGTCTGGGGAATTTGTGGTGTTGGAGTTGAAAAACTGAAGTCCACATTTTTATTGTCGTGTCAAAACGAAAAAGTATCAGTTTCGTCTTTTCCTTACAAATCAAAACTGAAATAGCAAAATAAGCACTTTTTTTTTTAATTGTATTTATTTTTTTCGTTTTCTTTTCTATTTCCAGAACCTGCAGCGGAAATGTCTATTGTTTTATTTAAGTTATACACAAAACCAGACAAAAAAAATAATCACTTTAAACACTACCAGAAATTTCCAAAAAATTAAGTTCTTTGAGCTGACAATGACATATATTTATTGCCCCATTAAATTTTTTTTTTAAATGCTAAGAATGGTGTAGAATAGAAAAGCAAACAGTACTCACCTAACTGATGCCAATGGTGCCAATTCTACCACTTCCTAGATCTCCAGACTGTCTTGATGCGCTTGTGACCACTGCAGCCAATCACTGACAGCAGTGACTGACACATCGTCTACACAGCCAGCTGCAGTGTTCCTGTGTTCAGGAAATACATGTGATAACTGCATCTATCAGAAGTATAATTTGTCCAATAAAACAAATTATAAAGGAAAGTTTGGTAGCTTGGACAAATTTGAATTAATGTTTACATGTTCTTTAAATAAAATCTGTCACTTGTTATAAATCTGTATTTTTTTTACCTGGCATTACTGCTGCTTGTTCTCCTGAATCTGGTGATGTTTTTCTTTTGTTCCTGCGCCTCTCCGTTCCTGAGATATGGCTCTCTAATCCCTGTATGTAAATCTAGTCTTGTTAACTAAGTGGGTGTGGTCTTCAGTAAGACTCCGATAGGAAAAGGGTGAAGGCCACACCCACTTGGGGTAAAAGACTAGAGATCTATGCACACGGTAGAGGGGGTCATATCTCTGGAATGGAGAGTCACAGAAACAAAAGAAAAACAGCGCCAGATTCAGGAGAACAGTGGCATTTACACCAAGTAAAAAAAGCATATTAATAATAGTGACAGGTCCTCTTTAATATACAGCCACACATTTTGAGAAATAAAAATGTTTTATGGAGGTAAGGGGGAATTGCATTTTTGACTTGGACCCAGAACCTACCATCACCATTTATAATAATAATAATTTTGTTATTTTATATAGCGGGGTTTGGACCCCTCAGGGAACAGGGCCCTGGTACAGTTGCTCCCGCTGCAGCTTCCGAAGCTATGCCCCCGAATTTAGGAGCAAATAGACAGCTATTCAATGTAGGATGTTGACTTCCGTTGAGTAAATAAGTGTGAATAGCTGGAATTTGAGAAATCTGTTATGATGTTCGGCCCATTAAGGTGAACAGATAAAGTTTCTGATCTCTCTTAAATGGAATCTGTTAGCAGGTTTTTGCTATGTAATCTGAGAGTAGGGACAGAAACCCCAATTCCAGGGATGTGTCACTTACTGAGCTGCTTGGTACAGTTTTGATAAAATCCCTATTTTTTTCTGTTGTAGATCTAGCAGTTCTCTGAATGCTGAGCTCTGTATAACCCTGCCCACACTCCTATGATTGGCTTTCTGAGTACACTGTATTATGGCAGAAAACTGACCATCAGTGGTGGAGGCGGAGTTACACAGAAAAAGAGGACTACATGACAGGAGACAACCAGTCCTGTAGTGATAATCTCCTGCTGATAAAACACTGATTTTATTGAAGCTATAACAAGCCCAGTAAGTGACACATCACTGGACGCAGAGTCTCAGCCTCTAAATCATGCTGCTCTCAGATTACATAGCAAAACCTACTGTCAGATTCCCTTTAACAACAACATCCTAGACAATTTGGGACTTTTTGGCTTAATATTATAATTTATACTTTTAGATACATCAAAGAAGAAAAAGAAAGTGACCACCCTAAAGTAATCCCCCTGAAGATCATTACAAAAGATATTGGGAACTGTGCCTATGTAAGTGTTTTGTTGACCACATTATATTGTGCTAAGTTATTCTGACATGTGTAACCCTGGTTAGGAAAATATTTCTCAGGATCATATCTCACTGCAGGTATTTTCTCAGAACATCATGTTTCTCTATGTTGTAATGATGAATATTTGATTTTTTTAACGCTTTCATTACACACTATGTGCGAGGTTAAATGTCAATATACTCAGAAAAAAATCAAATCTAATTAAAAGGATTTAAATTAAATATATGCGACAAAAAGTTAGCGACAATTCTGAGCTATGGATTGATGAAGCCAAACTGAACAATCTTGTAATATTTCCATGTCTGTACTACCAGGTAGTGTACTAAAAAGCTGATGCGGAACAGCCTTGAATAACGTACTTGTCTGTACAGCCAGAAGGAGCTGAGCAAGCAAAAGCTGCTGCTAATCACCCCGCTCAGTAGTCACGTACTTACAATGGCAGAATTGTTTTTAACTTTGCTATCTGCACCTAAAAATACTATTTTGGATACTAGAAAGGTGAAACAGAATATTAGACTGCTGTAAGTATTAAACAAATGTAGAAAGAAAAGATAGATAGATAGATAGATAGATAGATAGATAGATAGATAGATAGATAGATAGATAGATAGATATGGGATATATAGATAGATAGCTAGATATGAGATAGATATGAGATAGATAGAGAGATAGATAATAGATAAAAGATAGATAGATAGATAGATAGATAGATAGATAGATAGATAGATAGATAGATAGATAGATAATAGCTAGATATGAGATAGATATATATGAGATAGATATGAGATAGATAGATAGATAGATAGATAGATAGATAGATAGATAGATAGATAGATAGATAGATAGATAGATGATAGATAGATAGATATGATATAGATAGATAATAGATAAATATGGGATAGGATTGTGGTTGAGGTGTACTTTTTCCGTATTTTTCAGACTATAAGATGCACCCCAAATTTTCAGAAGGAAAATAGGGAAAAAAAATTCATGTGTCAAATGGGGGTCCATCTTACAATCCGAATTCAGCTCACCAGGGGGATCGGCAGCGCTGGTGGAGTGTGGTCACAGGCAGTGTTTGGTGGTCTGGTGATATGACTCCCATCCCAGGCTGGTGCGGCAGTACTCTGTAGTGCAGGGGCTGCACTGGCATTTTGTGAAAGCCTGTAGGCCCGCACATCTATTGCTGGGATGCGGTGGCCTCCGGGAAATTCCATCCCGGAGGCCCCCGCTCATCCATTGATAAGATGCGGTGGCCTCCGGGAAAATGGCGGTCGGGGTGGCGCATGCTCAGATTGAGATCTCAGCAACGAGATTTCATCCTGAGTTCTCGGGAGACGAGATCTTGGCACCTGAGATCTCGGGACGAGATCTCGTTGCCGAGATCTCAATCTGAGCATGCGCCGTCCTCGGCGGCCATTTTCCCGGAGGCCACCACATTGCATCAATGGGTTTGTGCGGGCCTCCGGGCTTTTCACAAAATGCCAGCGCAGCCCCAGCACTACAGAGCAGCGCTGAACCTGCCGCACCAGCCTGGGAAGGGAGTGCGATCATCGCCCTGCAGCATTGGACCGCCGCAGAAGCTCGCGACTCCTGCTGCCGCCACACTACTTCTGAGTACTGTATATTCTGACTATAAGATGCACCCCAATTTTTGCCCAATATTTTTCTGGGAAAAAGTGCGGCTTATAGTCCGGAAAATACGGTAATTTTTCGCTGTGACTTTACCTCCTTTGCCCTCATCTCCCCGTGTTTTGGGCTGAATGTTTCCTTGATAACAGATTATTAGGGCCCATTATGATGTCTCCTTCTATCGGCTCTTGACACAATACAATTTCATCCAGTTTGTTGTTTTCTTGCATTTCTTGAATTCCGTGTTTCGGTAGCATATAATAATCCACGTCTCCTAATTGATGTCCGGAGCTGGAATTTTCTTTGCATTATTCATTGTACATTATATGCTTGACTTGTACTGAATTCCTAAAATTGTAAGTAACCACATCTATACGGATTACGGTGATCCCGGAGTTATAGTGATTTATAGCAGAGGGTCATGTACAGTCCGTCTACAATAGTCTGAAAATTATTACGCACAACACATTTGCTGTGCACAGTCCAGATCGCACACATATTCCTGATCTGATGAGGAATCACGAGGCCATATAGACACCACCTTTCATATTTTGTGCCTTGGATGCTGTAATTGGTGTTGGCCAACTCAATGATTTCCATATATCGAATGTTGTAAGAAAGAGTCCGTCACTATTATAGCTCTCATGAAGGCAATATCATAGATGGGTTCCTCCTGTTTGCCTGTTGCCATTGGCCAAATTGAAGGCCCAATTTGTAAAAACAGCTAATTTTCTTAGATGCATTACATTCATTTCGCTGAGCACCATGTAATATTGCTAAGGTGGTTTACTTCACCTTCTGCGCCTGTAATTTCAGAAGGTGCCATGAAACCCTTTTTTTATCATGTGAAGCCATGAATTGATGGACCTAGTTGGACCTACAGTGATGATGTGATGGTGGTCAAGTCATTGGCCTCATCCCTAGATATCACTTGATCTTCCAACTTGGACAGAATTGCTATCAAACCATAGAGGCTCCTTTACGTGACTGCTAATGGGTCCCTGCAGAGAAGGGACCCAGGCCCAGCTCGTCGTGCCCCCTTTACCTAGGACACTCTCCAAAAAACGCATTCTCAGCAAGTAAGAAGGTAGATATCAAACCCAAGGGTTGAGGAAAGAGCTTGGATGAAGAAACACATGTCCCTTCTGTCCCAAGTGGCAAAACCTTCTTTCTTATTTTGTCATTTGGCTTCTCTCTTCCCTGTACATCACCACTTATTATTCCATGCAGTAGGTAGATACTGAGGTCTATGTCGTGCGGACCTCTCATGTCTGGCTGAATCCACAGATGTGCAGCCATATGTTCTCTCTTGGTGTGGAGGCTCCGGTACACATGCGTGAGATTTACTTTTCCCTTACGGAATTAGCATTTTCTGTCTTCACAGATACTTATCTATATTTAGCAGTTGGGTGAGGACCTTCGGTGATAATTATCCCACATTACACGATAGTTCACAGACAGTTTATGTTACAGTTAATCTTCATTACTTCACCCACAGTCCGTGTCTTTAAAAGCCTTATAAAAATAGTTGATCTCGGCTCAGTGGTGACTCTTACGTAAGAGTGCCCGGGAAACCATTTTACTAACCCAATGATTTTATCCATGGCTACATTACACTACAAAAGGTCATTCTCAATTGATTCCGACAAGGATTCTATAATTACAGCATATAGAACTTTAATATATATATATATATATATATATATATATATATATATATATATATATATATATATATATTTAGGTTGTTTTATATTGTTGCTTGTCCTTGAGCCATGAAATGATGTCTTGTAAAATAACAGGTCTCTTGCATGATTCCTTGTCTGGTTCTGACAGGGACTGCCCTAGAGAGGAAGCCGAGCAATACAATCTCGCATTATTTTCTTGTCTTAACTGCCAGGTTTGTGCCCTAGAGAGGAAGCCAAACAATATAATATTACATTACTTTCTTGTCTGTACTGCCAAGTTGTGCCCCAGAGATGAAACCGAGCGAAACTATTTTTCATTATCTTCTTGTATGTACTACCAGGTTGTGGCCTAGAGATGAAGCCAAGCAAAACAATTTAGCAATTTTTACTTGTTCCTACTGCCAAATTGTACCCTAGAAATGAAGCGGAGAGAAACAATTTAGCATTATTTTATTGCATGCACTGCGAGGTTGTGGCCTAGAGATGAAGCCGAGCGAAACAATTCTGCATTATTTTCTTGTCTGTACTTCTAGGTAGTGCCATAGAGAGGAAATTGAGTGAAACAATTTTTCATTATCTTCTTGTCTATACTGTGAGGTTGTGGCCTAGAGATAAAGACGAGCAAAACAATTTTGTATTATTTATTCGTTCATACTGCCAACGTGTGCCCTAGAAATGAAGCTAAGAAAAACAATTTAGCTTTATTTTCTTGCATGTACTGCAAGATTGTGACCTAGAGATGAAGATGAGCTAAATAATTTTGCATTATTTACTGCGTCCTAGAGATGAAGCATTATTTAATTTTCTGTACTGCCAAGTTGTGCCCCGGAAATGAAACTGAGCAAAACTATTTTTCATTATCTTCTTGTATGTACTGCCAGGTTGTGGCCTAGAGATGAAGCTGAGCGAAACAATTTTGCATTATTTACTGTGTCCTAGAGATGAAGCCAAGCGAAACAATTTTGCATTATTTACTGTGTCCTAAAGATGAAGCCAAGCGAAACAATTTTGCACTATTTACTTGTCCATACTGCCAACTTGTGCCCTAGAAATGGAGCTGAGAGAAAGAATTTAGCATTATTTTCTTGTCTGTACTGCCAGCAAATGCCTTAGAGAAGAATCTGAGCATAGCAAATGCTTATAGGTACTGAGCGTGCTCAAAATTGCTAAAAATTTGCTATATGCATCATGAAATGTTACTATGGATGCTAAAATGGTAAAATCAATTAATAGAAGGCTACAATTAATAAATAAAAATAGGTCCTTGTATTTTTGTAAAAGGTCCTTGTCCCCAACCTTCAGTAAGATAGCAGGCTTAGAAAACAGGCAAACATTTCTCTTTAAATGGCAAACAGAAAATCAGACTTATTGTTGAAATTTCTACAAAGTGACAGCTGCATTTGTGTTTGCGCTGTCAGAGGTGAGTGGTGAGCGCCCACTGACACCTATCTATTAATGACGGCTAATCGTCAATATATCAGCCTGGATTTTCTGACCAGAAGCTCATTCTAGATCAGCAGAAAAGAAAAAAAATAATGGTATGAAACTTGTTTTCTTCTTGGTGCCAAATTTATAAGCAGTGACCTGGTCCTGACTCGGTCACACGTAGGTCCTCAGGGGATGCGGTAGGGGGGAGAATGCATTTCTGTGGCACACGTCATGCTCTATAATCTCCCCAAGAGATTTACTCCAGTCGGACATGGTCATTTATCTTCTGCGTGGTTCTCCTCAAGATGAATGCTCTGCTGATGGGGAGAACGTTTGCAATGTTTCACTTTGCAGTTATTAAAGCTGTAGCCCTGGAGCAGCCAATGTCGGCACTAAACAGCATTCCCGACTGTGGGGTGTCCGAACAGTAGAGATTCCTGATGAGAGAATATGATGGCGAAATATTATCTTGTGATTATTTAGTGCCAACCTATTCAATTACATGTCACTTACATTGTTCCTAGTGGGAGAACATCACATTAACTGAGGTTGTCCACTACTTTAGCATTCATGGCCTGTCCTTAGGAAGGGTCATCAATGTGGAACGCCCGCCAGGGCCATGAGGTACTCGGTACTGGGTCCGGTACTTAAAGGGATGTGTCATGGCGGCAACCCGGTCCGTGACCCTGGGCGCCCATGTTAAAGGAAATGTCTTTAAAGGGGTTTGAATAAAGTTTGTAAAATAGTAAATGTTCGTGACGCCACCGGTGGTATTCGGTCAGGGATGACCAATGCTGCTTAAAGGGATCCTCTGGGGACTGATGGTACTGCAGCAAGGATGGTATGGCTTCCCACAGGTGAAGCTTGGTCCCCAGGGCTTTCGGTGTTTAGATAAAGATGGTAGATGGTGTAGCAAGAAATGGAGGACACAGGGTTGCAGTCTCTTTACCTTTTTACTGTAGAATTCAGGCTGCCAAAGTTCAGGGTACCAGATCACAGGTGCAGGTGTGGTCCGGCTGGCTTGGAAGCGAGTTGGGAATCCTACTTACCAGGTGGGGATAGAAGCCTTCCTTCTAGTGCGGTGTTTTAGTCCCTTGCTGCCTTAGGCCTCTCACAAGGTCCTCACATTCCCTCTCTGTCCCCCTTTAGGTAGGTCACTAACCCGCATGACAGGTAGCTCGAGCCTTTTTACAGGATCTCTATCACGACCCAGGCTCTATGTGCTACTGTGTCTTCAGGTATTAATCGTGGACAGGTGACTTGAAATCCAGCTGTCCGCCGGTTTCTGCTGTGAGACATAAAGTACTGCACAACCTCAGTCGTCCGGCTACCGGTATCTGCGCTTCAGCTTGGAGGGAGCCCAATCGCAGCTCTCCTCCAGCTCCTCACTCTCCTTTGCTTCTTTTCCTCCTTCACGCTCTCTACAACTTATTTTGCTTCCTTTCTTTCTTTCCAGGAGCTGCAGCACCTCACGTGGCAGCACTGCCCCTCTCTTCTTCTCTCCTCTGTCCCTCTGACAGACTGACTAATTCCCCTCCAGCCAGAATATATATAGGGGAGCCACCCACATACTGGATCAGAGCTCCCCCTTCTGGCCTGGAGTAAGAACATGTTGCATGTTTGTGATTACCTGCTAAAAGGGATCCTTCCTCGCTTCCAAGCATGACATAACTCTCCCCGTGAGGAAAGCAATGTCACGGTAACAACCAGGAACCTGGGGTGTTACTAATGTCTGATTGGTGGGGATGTGGCATCGAACTAATCAGCTGGTCTCAATGTCGGCGGAGGCCCAGTTGCACAGCACAGCTTTGTCAATTCTATAGTGGCTACGGCCGGGTACTGAACATCCACCACCTATTCAAATCAATAGGGAATGGACATACAGTACCCCGTTGTGACCACTATACAGTAGATGGTGCAGTGCAGCTCCTTAACTGAGCAGTTCCAGTCCCAACTGACACGAAACAGAGCTGATTGGCAGGGTTGCTGAGTGTCGGACTCCCACCGATCAGACATTGATGACCTATCCTAAGGACAGGCCATCAATGTTAAAGTAGAGGACAACCTATTTAACTTTTGGAAGAATACACAAAATAGGTGGACTAACCATTAAGGCATTAAGGCACTGCCCAAAGAGCCATGGCCTGAAGGGCGCCTTGACCGCTCAGTTACAAAACTCCTTTTTCAGCACTACAATATTGATGGCCTGTATTTACAATAAGTCATTAATGTCAGATCAGTAGGGTTGCTATAGTGCCTTGCGAAAGTATTCGGCTCCCTGGAACTTTTCAACCTTTTCCCACATATCATGCTTCAAACATAAAGATACCAAATGTAAATTTTTGGTAAAGAATCAACAACAAGTGGAACACAATTGTGAAGTTGAACGAAATTTATTGGTTATTTTCAATTTTTTGGGAAATTCAAAAACTGAAAAGTGGGGCGTGCAATATTATTCGGCCCCTTTACTTTCAGTGCAGCAAACTCACTCCAGAAGTTCATTGCAGATCTCTGAATGATCCAATGTTGTTCTAAATGCCTAATAATGAGAAATATAATCCACCCATATGTAGTCAAGTCTCCGTATAAATGCACCTGCTCTGTGATAGTCTCAGGGTTCTGTTTGAAGCACAGAGAGCATCATGAAGACCAAGGAACACAATAGGCAGGTCCGTGATACTGTTGTGGAGAAGTTTAAAGCCGGATTTGGATACAAAATGATTTCCAAAACGTTAAACATCCCAAGGAGCACTGTGCAAGAGATTATATTGAAATGGAAGGAGTATCATACCACTGCAAATCTACCAAAACCTGGCCGTCCCACTAAACTTTCATCTCAAACAAGGAGAAGACTGATCAGAGATGCAGCCAAGAGGCCCATGATCACTCTGGATGAACTGCAGAGATCTACAGCTGAGGTGGGACAGTCTGTCCATAGGACAGAAATCAGTCGTACACTGCACAAATCTGGCCTTTATGGAAGAGTGGCAAGAAGAAAGCCATTTCTCAAAGATATTCATAAAAAGTGTTGTTTAAAGTTTGCAACAAGCCACCAAGACACACCAAACATGTGGAAGAAGGTGCTCTGCTCAGATGAAACTAAAATCAAACGATATGTTTGGCATAAAGGCAACACAGCTCATCACCCTGAACACACCATCCCCACTGTCAAACATGGTGGTGGCAGCATCATGGTTTGGGCCTGCTTTTCTTCAGCAGGGACAGGGAAGATGGTTAAAATTGATGGGAAGATGGATGAAACCAAATACAGGACCATTCTTGAAGAAAACCTGTTTTGAGTCTGCAAAAGACCTGAGACTGGGATGAAGATTTGTCTTCCAAGACAATGATCCCAAACTTAAAGCAAAATCTACAATGGAATCGTTCACAAATAAACGTATCCAGGTGTTAGAATGGCCAAGTCAAAGTCCAGACCTCAATCCAATCAAGAATCTGTGGAAAGAGCTGAAAACTGCTGTTCACAAACGATCTCCATCAAACCTCAGTGAACTCGAGCTGTTTACCAAGGAATAATGGGCAAGAATTTCAGTCTCTTGATGTACCAAACTAATAGAGACATACCCCAAACGACTTGCAGCTGTAATCGCAGAAAAAGGTGGCACAACAAAGTATTAAGTTAAAGGGGCTGAATAATATTGCACGCCCCACTTTTCAGTTTTTGAATTTCCACAAAGATTTAAAATGACCAATAAATTTCGTTCAACTTCACAATTCTGTTCCACTTGTTGAATCTTCAGCAAAAATTTACATTTGGTATCTTTATGTTTGAAGAATGATATGTGGGAAAAGGTTGAAAAGTTCCAGGGAGCTGAATACTTTCGCAAGGCACTGTATTTCTGGCACCCTCACAGAAGGGTTCATATTTCTGGCACCCTCCCAGTGAGGGATTCCTACTTCTGGCACCCTCACAGTAGGGTTCCTACATCTGGCACCCTCCCAGTGGGAGTTCCTATTTCTGGCACCCTCACAGTAGGGTTTCTATTTCTGGCACCCTCACAGTAGGGTTCCTATTTCAGGCACCCTCACTGTCAGGTTCCTATTTCTGGCACACTCACTTTTGGGTTCCTATTTCTGGCACCATCACAGTTGGGTTCCTATTTTTGACACCCTCACATTAGGGTTCCTGTTTCTGGCACCCTCAAAGTAGGGTTCCTATTTCTGGCACCCTCACAGTCGGGTTCCTATTTCTGGCACTCTCACAGTTGGATTCCTATTTCTGGCACCCTTACTGCCCTGTTCCTATTTCTGATACCCTCACAGTAGGGTTACAATTTCCGGCACCCTCTCAGTCGGATTCCTATTTCTGGCACCCTCACAGTCGGGTTCTTATTTCTGGCACCCTCACAGTCAGGTTCCTACTTCTGGCCCCCTCACAGTCGGGTTCCTATTTCTGCCCCCCTCACGGTTGGGTTCCTATTTCTGGCACTCACACAGTCGGGTTTCCATTTCTGGCACCCTCACAGTCGGGTTCCTATTTCTGGCACTCTCACAATTGGATTCCTATTTCTGGCACCCTTAGAGCCTGGTTCCTATCTCTGATACCTTCACAGTAGGGTTACAATTTCTGGCACCCTCACAGTCGGGTTCCTATTTCTGGCACACTCAGTCAGGTTCCTATTTCTGGCACCCTCACAGTCGGGTTCCTATTTCTGGCACCCTCAGTCAGGTTCCTATTTCTGGCACCCTCACAGTCGGGTTCCTATTTCTGGTACCCTCACAGTCAGGTTCCTATTTCTGGCACCCTCACAGTCGGGTTCCTATTTCTGGTACCCTCACAGTCGGGTTCCCATTTGTGGCAACCTTGCAGTCAGGTTCCTATTTCTGGCACTCTCACAGTCGGGTTCCTATTTCTGGCACTCTCACAGTTGGATTCCTATTTCTGGAACCCTTACAGCCCGGTTCCTATTTCTGATACCCTCACAGTAGGGTTACAATTTCTGGCACCCTCTGTCGGGTTCCTATTTCTGGCACTTTCACAGTCGGATTCCTATTTCTGGCACCCTCACAGTCAGGTTCCTACTTCTGGCCCCCTCACAGTCGGGTTCCTATTTCTGGCCCTCTCACAGTCGAGTTCCAATTTCTGGCCCCCTCACAGTTGGATTCCTATTTCTGGCCCCCTCACAGTTGGATTCCTATTTCTGGCACTCTCACAGTTGGATTCCTATTTCTGGCACCTTCACCTATCGGCACACTGAAGGGGCAGCACTGCAGCAGCGCTCAATGTTTTCCAGGTACAGCACCATTGTTTTTTGTTTTGACTATGTCTGGTAATGCTGCCAAGTACAATTTACTTGTATGAGACTGACCTGCCACACCAGGAACAGCCACTATCAAAAGTACGGTGCGATGCTTGGTAAATACTGAGTGCCACGGCCACTGCCACTTCAATCAACTGATTGACCTTACTGCTAGGAATCAGACTCTTTTACTCTGGTATTGATACTATATCTATCATAATCTGGTGTAGACCCAGAAAAAGAGAAAATGTTAGTAAAAATGAACAAGCCCAAACTGTAAATTTCGGGGTTCGTACCGGACACTTAATGTCTAGTGTTGAACCATGAACACAGAATTCTCCTTGAAGTCCATTTGAGAGAGAGATTTTCCAGCTCCAAAGTTCGGGTCCCAATTGATTTTTATGGGGTTTGGTTCAGGTTCAAGTTTGAGTATAGTTCTGGTACCCGAACGGAACTGTGGACTAAAGTTCGGTCGAACCCGCGAATCCAAATTTCCATGCGTCCACTCTTCCCCAAATGTTAGTATTAATAGGTGCTCAAAAATTGGAGAACAAGTGGCAAGGAAATTTACTCCCCAAGGGCCCAAATCACTTCCAGTCTGAGATGATTGACACCAAAGATATCCGAGATGTTTACAGTTCTATGCCCTGAGCCACCATGCGGCCCCATAAGTATACAAAAACGGAAATTACTATTGTTACCATTGCTTCATCTCATTGGCCCCATTGGCAGTCCTAAATTACTTACCTTTCATGTGTGGTTTATGGTGCTGGTGTCTTCTGGTGTGATAGAGGGGCTTCGTTTCCTCTACAACCCTATGACTCCTTCCTACGGGTCAGTTATTTTCTGCTATGCTCTGATCTGCTTTAAGATTCCCATTTCTGACAGATCCATGATGGATACGCTCTTAACAGATCCATATGACATTGTAATGGATCCTATCAGATCTCATTAATTACTTTTTTTTTTACAGTCGAAAACTCTTACTGTGACCAATGAAGATACCGTGACCGATGTCATTAAAATGGCTTTGCAGCAATTCAATGTGGAGGTAAGTGTCCAACTAATGTCTACCAATGAATATTTATAGTTATACATGTGGGAGAAACTGATTATGTTATTAGGAACCACCGCAGGCCACCAGTTAGTGTACATTCATCACATCTATGTCCAGGTGTCACTGAGTTTAGTAATAGATCTAAACCCCGTCTAACTATAACATTTACCATCCTGATCTCTACCACATTTCAATTGTTGTAAAGTAACTAAACTTTTTTTTTAATAATCTTTTTGGTATTGCAAAGTTCTGAATTTTTGTCTTATACTTCATGACCTTATTTTGCTTCCTTCTCACCCAAATTCTATGCTGCAAAGCTGTTTCAATGTCAAGGTCATGCTACTCCTTTAGAGGTTTCTTTCAACTGCTGCTCAGTAAGAATCTGTTCACTGCATTGGAACAGTTGCTGCTCCTTTAGGCTACTTTCACACTAGCGTCGGGAACAACCCGTCGCTGCGCGTCGGGCCGACGTTCCCGACGCTAGTGTGTTCTCCGCCGCACAACGGGGGCAGCGGATGCATATTTCCCACGCATCCGCTGCCCCATTGTGATGTGCGGGGAAGTGCGGGGAGGTGGGGGCGGAGTTCCGACTGCGCATGCGCGGTCGGAAAAAGCGGACCGTCGGGAGCAAAAAACGTTACATGTAGCGTTTTGTTTTCCCGACGGACCGCTACCATACGCCCAAACGCCGCCAAACGCATTCACCGTTTGGAAATGCGTCGCAAATGCGTCGCAAATGCGTCGCTAATGTTACTCTATGACGAAACAACGTATCCAGCAAAAACTTTTGCTGGATGCGGCGTTTCGCAAAAACGACGCATTTGCGACGTATTGCAGTTAACGCTAGTGTGAAAGTAGCCTTAGAAGTTTCTTTCAACTGCTGCTCAGCAAGAATCTGTTCACTGTATTCAAATAGATATCGTTTAGGACTTTTCCTGTCTGAGCCTCCCTGCTCTGCACCATGATAATGACACAATAGAATTCACTTACACAGACTGTTTGATTATAGTGTAGCGATCTTTTATTGGCAGCAAGTGAAAGCAGCTTCAAAAGGTGCATGAGCTGGATATTGAAACAGCGCTGAGGCATGCTATTCAGAAGAGAATTTAGCAAAATCCTGTATGGAAATATATTGCAAAATGTAAGTACTTTTCAATGCCTGGAGGATAATTAAATAAAAAAAAAGTTTAAGAGTTACTAAACTTTCTTTTGTTTTTTTTTATTATTTCGTCCAGCATAGAAAGGTATGACACTTTGCAACTCACTATATTAGCGGATTTCTCTTCGTTGTTGTTAAAAAAAATGCATGTAAGTGGCTTGCAAACCCTGGCTTTTGTCCAGTCTATTTACCTTCCTATATCTGCACTGATATCAGAGTGTGTTCTGAGTGTTCTGCTTAGTGCGCAGTCACTCACGCGAGGATCTCATTGGAATCCTCGGACTTTCTGTCAGCACTCCTGACCTAGTATTTCTATGTAGGTTGTATTTCTATGCAGCTGTCATACTCAGGTCAGGAGAGCCGATAGCCAGTCTGAGAATTACAATGCGATCCTCGCACGATTAATGTGGCCGTCTCACTGCGCCCTTATCAGAATAATCTCCTGCAACAGCTCATCACCAGAGTTAGAGCAGGTGCGGACGAGTTTATTTTCAATCTGAGTGTGATCCGACAAAATATTGGATCGTACTCGGACCAATGTTGATCTATGGGGAGTGCATTTCCGATTTTTTTCTTTGACAGAGGGAATAGTTGCGTGGCCGATTTTGATCCGATATTTGGATCGCACTTGGCCATGCAAATCAATGAGTCAGTGAAAAATCAGACTGCACTCAGATGACACCTGACATCTGCGCACTGACACAATGGAGAATTTTTTTCTCCGTCTTCTCCCCAGAAAGAATCGGATATCATTATGCTCCCACTCGGCCATCATCTGTACTCAAAATGAGTATGTTCTGATATCGATGGAGCTAAAAGAAGATAAATAGTCTGGGGAACAGTAGAGGTTTGGAACATACAAGCCATTCCAACAGGAATGAGGACAATTAAGTCCTAATTAAGTATTTTGCAAAGTTTCACAACTTTCTGTTCTGTACAAACTTGTTAAAAAAATAAACACAAATTTAGTTACTCTTTAACTATATGCTATCAATTCTGGTAATGATTAAATAAATAAGTGTAGTATCTCTTTAAATCAGCCGTCTTCTCCGTTGGAAACAGTAGTCATCGGGCTTCATTTTCTGTTCTATCTGAAAAGGAGAGGGATATTGGTCACACCAGCGTAGATTCTCCCATCCAAGAGAATCTGGTTGATTATGATAATCACACTCTTGGCAGAGTTTGATCAGAGTGAGATCATAGTGTTATCCGATTTTCTCAGATGAAGAGAAGATGGAGGAATAAATGTTTCCATCTTCTCCATTGTGTCAGTGCGTGGAAATTGGACTGCACACAGATGTCATCCGAGTGCAGCCCGACGATTTTCCATAAACAAATATTAGATCAAATTCGGGCATGCTCCAATTTTTTTTCACTGGATAGTGTCTGTCTGAAGAAATAATCGGACATGTGCAGGGCTCCATCCACACGCTAACATTGGTCTAATGTTTTGCTGGATCGCACTGTGACCGAAAATACAGTTGTCTACTCAAGCTCTTACAGTAAATCTCATCACTGATGTTGGACATGTATAAGGCAGAAACGTCGTCACAGCCGCTGGTCACATATTCTATTTATTTCTATTTCATTTCATTTAGAATTGTGGTGAACCCACTAGGATGAAATATATGGTCGCACATTTCCTTTATGACCACATCTGAGATTCTTTTGTTAGTCTGAGCCTCGGATTCCTCCTGGGGACTCATGTCAGGAAGCACGTAGTGTTGATATTTCCTGTGCTGTCAATCTTCTCAATCATGAGCATCATATCATCGCTAGGCGGCTCGTCATATATTTCTCATCATAAAGGCCTGTGCAGATGACCATATTTTCGGTCCGAGTGCGATCTGACACTCGGACCAATGTTAGTGTACGGGGCTGTGCACATGTCCGATATAGTCCAGATTCTGTCCGAGGATAAAATCACTCCATGCCTGAGTTTAATACGATATTTGTATCGCATACCAACATGCAATTCAATGAGTACGTGGAAATCATCAGACTGCACTTGGATGATATCTGAGCGCAGTCCAATTTTCACAGACTGACACAATGGAGAAGATGGAGAAATTTTTTTTCTCCATCTTCTCAATTGTGAGAATCGGATCACACTCTGATAGAACTCTGATAAGAGATTGATCAGGGTGTCATTTACATAATCGACCCGAGTCTCTCGGCCGTCAGCCCTTACCGATCAGCTCTGATTCCATATTAGCACTTTATATAATAGAATATTATCCTTCCAGCAGGAATCTCTCTCGCCGATGATAAATTTCATCCCTCTGAGTTTGTTTTTCGGAGCCCTGACAGGATTACGGCCTCTCTGATGTCAGCAGCTCGTGATGGCTTCTTCTTCACAATTCCACGTGTTGTAATACGGCCTGAGGACAGTGACCGCGGCCCGGCTAATCCTGTGTTGTGTTCTCTCTGCAGGGCTCAGAAGCAGATTACCAGTTGTGGGTCACCTCGGGGAAAGATGATGCACCTTATCCTCTTATTGGTATGCCGAAGGAATGTCAACGACTGTTTTAGCTTAAACCTTTATATAGAAAATCAACAGCGCGGCGACATCACAAGAACGCATTAATGGCAGCTCTCTGCAATCGTTACGGGCCATTGTTAGGATCCATTGATTTATTCGATCACGTCCTTTGAAATTCCCCTTTAAAGGATGTCACGCCGTAAAACGGCCATCGACTTACTATTCTGAGCCCGTAACACTTTCATAAAGGTGGAAGAAGCTATTGATTAGTTTCCCACCGCGATGGACACAGCGGGTACGGATTTTATTTATTAACTCTAGGGTGAAATTTAGCAAATTTATCAATTACCCAACTAGAGACAACTTCTTCAGCTATGCTCACTCAAAGTCTTTTTTTCTGGAGTTTCAAGCTCCACCTTTAAGAAGTTTTTAGAACAGTTTTTTCTTTGCCTGAAGCAATTTTGAACATTTTATTTTTTTGTTCCCAAAGAGTTTATTTTTTACAGCTTTTTACTGGACCGTGTCTAGTGGAACGTCTTCGAATGAGTGACATACGTTTTCTTTTTACCCTTTTTTTTTTTTTTACCTCTTCAAGAAGAGAAAAAAAAAATCTAAAATCTTTTTCTAAAAAAAAAACAACTTGTTATATGACCAGAAAGGTGGATTTGCCATAGAAATGAACTAGAATAGTTTTCCAACAGTTGTCGAAGCAGTTTTTCGGGAGGATCTGGGAGAGGATTTGCTGCTAATAAAAATTCAGTGTGAACATAGTCTTACGGAGAGGTCCAACTCCCCGCACCCTGGAAAACCAGCGAGTATCGAAAAGCCGTCCTTGTCAATGCATGAATGGCTCAATGAGGACAGAGCTGCTCCATCCTGATTTACAGAGGGACGTCCCAAGCGACGGGCCACCTATAATGGGGCGTATGGATAGGCTTTGTCTTCATAAGACCACCCATTAATACATTTCTCGGAGATCACTTTAACTGCCTTCATCAGTTCTAGTAAATGTGGAGCAGTAAGATTTTTCTTATCCTATATTCCATATAGCAGTTTCTTAGTTGTACCAATTAATATTTTACTATAAAAGGGGTTAACCAATATTTTAATGCAGATGACCTCTCTGTAGGATAGGTTATCACTATCAGATCGATAAGGGTCCAACCTCCACCAGCCTCGCTGATTGGCTCCCTGGAAGTGACATAGCGCCATACATTGTGTAGTGGCCATAAATAGTACTGCAAGCAATTGTCCATACACTTCTATAGGAGAAGTGCCCTTTAATCATTGGGCAAGCAGTGGAGCTGCAGCCGCCGTCTTCATCTACATAGCATGCAAAACATATTGAAAAGCATCCAGTGTAAGTCCGTATAGGAGATGTGAACCCTAAACGGTGGGCTGTTTTTTAATCATGATCATGTGCAAAGTCGCCCTATGCAATGGGGCATTAAAATTATATCTGCAAAGATAGACGTGGCCTCCAGGGATCTCTCTTTATCACATACTCTTTGCAATATACAAATACCTCTTAACCAGATGCCATCGGCTTTTTGTATTTCTGAGCATTAAAACTGAAAAAAAAAATAAAAGTCCCATTAGACACAACAGCAGAAAAAGGGGGATTAAAGCTATTTGTCATGAGCGGCTCCCGAGCAGATGTGTGAGCCTTACGCAGCCCGGCAAGGAAAAAGAGATTACACTAAAATATATCACATAACTAGTGATGAGCGAACGTGCTGGGATAAGGTGTTATCTAAGCATGCTCAGGTGCTAACCGAATGTCTTTGACGTGGTCAAATAATATGTTTGAGTCCCCGCAGATGCATGTCTTGCGGCTGTCGGACAGCCACGAGACATGCAGGGATTGACTGCTTGGTCTCTTAGACTAGCACAGATACAAGTGCTATCTGTTGGCACTCTTGAAATTGTTCCAGAAAATGAAGTATTTCTCCCAGAAAATTATTACAATTACACATGTTTATTTCCTTTGTGTGCATTGGAACAATACAAAAACAAGCAAAAACAAAGAAAAAAAAAAGGCAAATTGGACATAATTTCACACAAAACTAAAAAAATGGGCTGGACAAAATTGCTGGCTCTTTTCCAAAATTGTGGGTAAACAACTTTGTTTCAAACATGTGATGCTCGTTAAAGCTCACCTGTGGCAAGTAAAAGGGCAATTTGAAAATCACACCGGGGACCAGATAAAAAAAAGGGATAAGTTGACTCATAAGGCACAGAGTACAGAAAGAGGAGAAGAGAATTCTCTGAAGACTTGAGAACGACAATTATTGAAAAATGTTAACAATCTCAAGATTACGAGTCCATCTTCAAAGATTTTGATGGTCTTCTGCACACAATGGGCAACATAAGCAAGAAGTTTACAACCCATGGCACTGTAGCTCATCTCCCTGGATGTAGACAGCAGAGAAAAAATGATAAAATGTTGCAGCGCAGGATAGTCTGGATGGTGGTTAAGCAGCAATCAAGTTCCAAAGAAATTCAAGCTGTCCTGTAGGTGTAATAGCGATGGACTGTATTACTGTGCTCCTACCCCTGAAGACACCAATCGTGCCATATATATATAGTCACGCGTTTCGTACATATAAAGTTTTATGGGAAGTGTGAACTATGTACTGTGGTTTTAGTGTATATCACTAATAAACTGTGATATGGAAATGTACAGCATAGGGTAGATACAGTATATAGATTGGTATCTAGGATATAAGATAAGGACAGCAGGCTTAGTACATACTATTATAGGATAGTAACTGTAGTTAGATGAAGGTATAGGATAAGATACAGTTAATGTTTGGGCATAGCCCACAGTGGGAATGGTTGGTGCTAGTAAATAGCAAGCACTTCCTGGTAGTGACTCAGATAGGGAAGTACAGTAGCCAAGGTAAAGTTCAAGTGCAGTGGGCTGCTAGTGCCAGCAAGAATCTATCATTCATGGCAGTGGGAGGCCTTACTAGAATCCCTTACGGACATTTCTGCAATGTCTGGAGCTCAAAGCTCGGTTCAGGTTCCACAAAGGGTGCCATATCCTCTGGTGTACAGAGGATGATGGATGTAGAACAGTGAGAAGGGAAGGTAATAGATCCCGGGTGCACTGCAGGACTGGAAGGAATATCTCTGGAGTTAAATGAAATGAAATACTATGCAGGAGGACCTCAATGCTGACACAAGATACATAAAAAAGCTAGACAGCAGTTTGCGAAAATGTACTTGAGTAAGCCAAAATCCTTTTGGGAAAGCAGCTTGAGGGCAGATGAGACCAAGATAGAGTTTTATGGTAAAGCACATCGTTCTGTTTTTTGAAAATGGAATGAGGATTGCAAAGAAAAGAACATAGTACCTACAGTCAAATATGGTGGAGGTTCAAATATGTTTTGGGGTTGTTTTGCTGCCTCTGGCACTGGGTGTTTTGACTGTGTGCAAGGCATCGTGAAACCTTAAGGATACAAAAGGATTTTGGGTTACAATGTAGTGCCCAGTGTCAGAAAGCTAGGTCTGCATCATTGGTCATGGGTCTTCCAGCAAGACAATGACCCCAAACATACTTCAAAAAGCACCTAGAAATGTATGGAAACAAAGCGCTGGAGAGTTCTGAAGTAGCCAGCAATGAGTCCAGATCTAAATCCCATTGAACACCTGTGGAGAGATTTTAAAATTGCTGTTGGGAGAAGGCGCCTTCAAATATGAGAGACCTGGACCAGTTTGCAAAAGAAGAAAGGTCCAAATTTCCAGTTGATAGATGTAAGAACCTTGTTGGCGGTTATAGGAAGCGACTGATTACAGTTATTAATTCCAAAGGGTGTGCAACCAAATATAAAGTTAAGGATGACAACCATTTTGCCCTGCCCATTTTGTGGGTTTTGTGTGAAATGATATCCAATTTTTCTCAATTTTTTTTGTGTTGTCCCAATGCACACAAAAGAAATAAACATTTGTATAGCAAAACATGTTGTGGTAGATTGGCGCACTCAGCTTCTCATAGAAATAGACACAGGAACACTGTCTCTTTAAATTTTCCACTGGTTTATTGAGGTACAGCATAAACCAGGGTAGGGTTAACAACATAAACATGGCCTTTCTGGCCTAATGGGAAAGCAAAACAAAAACAAATGTCACAGTCCATGTGAAAACAAACATAAAAAAGTCTGACTTTCCTTATCCTCAAACACAGCTCTGGAGCTCCCATCTCCAGCCAGAAAGCTGTGTACTTACCCTGTGGACTCCACCCTGGGGTGTAGATATGGTGCACAGCCTCCCACCCACTCTTCAGATGTTCACTAAACATGGCCAATTAACCCCTCTCAGCACTTAGTGTGCTGGAGCATTTTTTTTAGGCTCATATCACTGAAGCTAGTAACCTCAGTGATACACATCTCTCCTTCAGTACTTTGCCAATGACTTTGTCACAATACGTAATTGCAATAATTTTCTGGGCGAAATACTTCATTTTCTGGAACAATTTCAAGGTTGCCAACACTTTCGGCCATGACTGTATGTTCCTCTACGTGTACTAAAACTTTTAAACTAATACAAAATTACTAAAACTCCATTGCACATATACTGTTACTTTTCATTAAAACGGCATTCGGGAATCGAAAAAGTCTGATAGTTCGCGACTTACTTCCTGTCCTGGACTGCAATATTATTGGCAGAGAAAACCAAATTGGACCTTGAAAAAATTAAATTAGTGCCAATTACGGGGTCCGATTGATGCCGGAGTTCAGACATTTAGGCAAATGTGACTTTACTAAACTTTAACCTGCAGTTTTAACTAATTGTTTTTCTTTCAGGACATGAATATCCATTCGGGATTAAAATGAGCCATATTCGTGACGCATTGCCTCAAATGCAGGGGGCAAAGGATTCGATCAGTCTGGAGGGACCTTTCCTTATGGAGCAGCTGCCCCGGGAGATGCAGTGTCAGTTCATCCTGAAGCCCAGCCGCCTGGCCACATGTCAGCAGCTCGCCGGTGAGTCCTCCACCGTACAGAGGGCTCATTGAGCCTCCCCAGTCTGTTATTACTGAGCTGACATAATCAGAGGGTAGCAGCGCACATTCCTCCCGCCTGAGCTATTTTCCTAGAATTTACAGCATGTTTATATATTGAGCAAGGTAACATTTTCAGGAAACCGTCCTCCTCTTGGGCGGCTTTCAATTACTATAACAGGAAAAAAAAAAATCAAACGCAATTAAAGGCTATGTGGGAATACGCGTGTTGTGCTGACGTAGCAGAAGTGAATTGGTCATTTACTACAATTTATACTCTGGACTTGCATAGGACTGCAGGCGAACTCATTATCTTAAAGATTAATTCAACTTTCTTTTACTTTGTCAAGCATGGAAACTTTACAATTCACTTTATTAGGAGATGTGTATTTATTCCTGTAAAAAAAAAAGTATCATGTAAGTGTCATTGATTTCAGAACTTACTCATTTGGAGTACAGCTGATGGCAGTGATGGGTCAGCGCCTGTCTCCTCCCCTGAGTGATCTACTTATCAGCAGCTTATCCCCAAAGTGAGTGACACGGGTGCTGAGCTCATCACTGCCATCATCTGTACTCCAAATGAGTAGGTTCTGATATTCATGTACCTAAAGGCAAGCAAATAGACTGAAGAAACGCATGTGTGTGTATAAAAGATTAATTACTCCTTACCTTAAAGTGAACCTGTGATTTTATACCCCAAGCTAAGGGCATGCACGTAAATGTGCTTTAAAGGGAACCAGTCATCCATTTTATACCTTATAAATCAAGCCAATCACCATTAAAGGGAGCCTGTCAGCAGGTTTTTGCTATGTAATCTGAGGACATCATGAGGTAGGGGTTAAGACACAGAATTCAGCGATCTGTCACATGTCCGGCTGCGTGCTGTTGTTTATTTAGACTGAACGATTAATCATCTTGAGATTAAGATTGCTGTGACTAGCTGGCACATGCTTACAAGTCGGACTCTGCCTCCTCCTCTGATGAGCACCTCACTATCAATATACAGTGTACACAAAAGGCTGTGATTTGGGTAGGGACAGTTGTGGTCTCTCAGATGAGGTAGCAAAAACCTGCTGACAGATTCCCTATGAAGCATGTGAATGGGGCTCCTACAACCACTTTATATCCTCACTGGTGCCCTGTATACCTCCGAGAAAGTATTTTATCCATGGCCTGGGTTGTATGCAAATTGCTGGCAAACGCTGCCTCTTCTATCTCATTGGAAGTGGATGATGTCTCCTACGTCATCCACACAGTCTTGTGTCCGCAGTTGAATCTGAAACCTGCACAAGCGCGCCTCGCTCTGCCCTACAGAGCAGCCAGGAGCACATCAGGGAGCTGATGATATTGAAGAGAAGCCAGCACGGGCGCTCTACAGGGCTTTGCTCTGCTCTAGGGCCGAGTACGCTGCGCCTGCACATGCTTCCGATTCAACTGCGCTGCACCGTGTGGATGATGTAGGAGACGTCACTTACTTCCATCAGAATAGGAGAGGCGGTGTCATCTGTTTTGCTATTTTAGAGTAATCCATAGTTTAGGTTATATGCTAATGAGCTGCAAGTGCAGTGGGCAGGCGCTCTGTAGCTCTCCTGCCTCTCTGGCTATTATCCACCTCCTGAGTATGACAGACAGGTCACTGACACATGAGATAGGGCAGTGCACATGTCCCGAACTTCTTACCAGGTTCCCACAATCTCTGGGCAAGCATAACTTTGAAGTGTAGTGTAGTACAGCAGGTAGCCCCCACAATCGGCATCCTGTAGGTCGCTGACTGCTGTAGACCTGCGGCGGACGTGAATGATGTCAGCATTCAGACATCACTGCATCGCGCCACAAGAGGTCTTTCTGTGTTGCGTCATCGGGATAGCAGGAGAGTCAGCACAGTTTGTGCACCCCTAAGGCTGGCGCCCCCTGCGAGGATTGGGATAGGCTACATACTGATGTCAACTCGCATACCCAGAAACACAACTAGCAAAAAGATATCCAAAGTCGGCTCTGCAGGTGTTGTAAAACTACATCTCTCAGCATGCACGATCCCTTGCAGGATGGGGACCACCACTTTAAGGGTATGTGCACACGTCAGGATTTCTTGCAGAAATTGTCCTGACAAAAAACGGTCATTTCTGCCAGAAATCCGCATGCGTTTTTTTAGCGTTTTTTCTTGCGTTTTTGACGCTTTTTTTAAAGTTTTTTCCCAATGCATAGAATAGCGGGAAAAACACGGAAAATCCGCAAAATTAATGAACATGCTGCTTTTTTTACCACAATGCGTTTTTTTCGCAGGAAAAACACAAAAATTGCAGAATGCATTCTAAATGATAGGATGCATAATGTATGCGCTTTTAATGAGTTTTTATAGCGTTTTTATCGCGAAAAAACCTGAACATGTGCACATACCGTAAGGATTGCTATTTAATAGGGATTATTCCCAAGCGGAAAAAATATTCAGCGGTGAGTCCACGACTGTGTGAATGCCGCCCTACTATAGAGTGCACTGTGGGTGGAATAGTTAAAGAGCCGGGATCCGGCAGTGGCCTGGACCAGCGGGTAAGCAGCTTTCATGAGCCTGCTAATAATCACTCCGTCTGCAGAGATTGACCTGGAAATCTCATTGTCACTCACAGGTCATTGCTACAGATACAACCTGGACACAAACCCTTTCTACATGCTCGTCTCCCACTATCTATTAAGTAATGGGCAGGAAGGATGCAAAGACCCTGCTAACCCGCACAACAAAAAGCTGCACTTCTGATAAAAGCATAAACTGAAGTCCGTGGGCCCCAGTGCAAATTGTGTAACAGGTCCCCATATACTAAGTATCATTTATAATGTGGATTTCCTCCGGGGCAGAAGGTCCTTTACGGTATGTCCAGACATGTTGGAATTGCATATTGCAAGTAGAACCCAGAAATCTGAAACCTAAGGTTATGTTCACATTGAGGTTTATTTGGTATTTTTGGAACGGATCCTCTCCAAAATCATATTCAAAAACTGCTTCCAAAACACTTCAAGGATATGTGCTCACAGTATCTTTTAGATGCCAGGGCGGCCGCCGTGTTCTCCCAGCTGAATCTGCTTCAGGAAAAAAATGGCTGTCGTTTTCCTGAGACGACTTCGCCGGTGGCTTTACTCTCATTCTTGCAGAACCCTGACAGAGCATGTGCACAAAATAGCACTACATGCAGTCAGCTGAGGATTACTTTGTGTTTTTTTTTTCTTTGGATAATAATAAATGGGTAAAAGATGGTTGGAGAGTTTTTATTTCAAATAAAGGATTTACTCTGTGTTTGTCTTTATTAAATGTGACTATGGGGTTAATAATGGGGGCTACTACAATACTATTACCCCAGTTTCCATGGCACCAAGGCAGGTGGTAAGAGTGGAGGCTAAGCACCAGAATTGGGGCATCTTATGGATGATCCATTTCTGGGGGGCTGTTGAGGGCTGATGTTTTTAGTCTGGGAGGGGGCCAGTATCCATTAGACTATTAATATCAGCCCGCAGCTGTCTGCCTAGCCTTTGCTGGTTATTATTAATAGAGGAACCCCACGTAATTTTTTGGGGGACCCTCTTGTTAATAACCAGTAAAGGCTAAGTATGCAGCTGTGAACTAATATTATTAGCCTGGGAAGATCCATTTTTACTATGCCCTTGCCAGACTATAAACATCAACCTTCAGCTGTCAGCTTTTCCTTGGCTGGTTAAGAAAAATATGGGGGATCCCACATTATGTTTTTATTTTATTCTATCTATACATCTATTCTATTCTGGCCGTACAGGCTGTGAATTTACTGTACTCGGCTGATGAGATGTCGTGCTTCCTATGAGATGAGTGTGTAAAAATTCCACTGCATATGCATGGCCAGTCTGCCGTGAAATTTTTTTCTCTCACCCATTAACTTGCATTGGCGATTGCAATCCACTCGCAGCATGCTGCGCTTTTTTTATCAGTCTGATTGCAATTCGATCCGAGCTGATAAAAAAAATCGCAAATGAGCACTGAATCATTTAATAACAATGGTCCGAATGTAGTTTAATTTTTTTTATCTGATTGCACTCTGTCCAGTTTATTCGCTTATGTGAGTGAGCCCTGAAAGGGGTTTTCTCGTCTGGTTAAATGGGTAAAACTGCAAAGTGCACTATGCAGTTTGCTTCTTATTAAAAATCTCCTTCATTCTCAAGAATGGAGAGATTTTTAATTACCGTATGTAGTTTACTGGTTGTTGCCCAGGTTACCAGCCACTTCAGAGGCTGATCTCCAAAGTTAGAAGTGTGCTGCTCTGCTTTAAAGCTGGATGGATCATTCCAAATCCAGACCTCCATGGGATATTAAGTTTGATTTACATTGATCATTTTTATGTTTTATTGTTCTCAACACATTCCACTATGTAAAGAATAAAGACTTGCAACTGGAATATTTCATTCAGTGATATCTAGGATGTGGGATTTTAGTGTTCCTTTTATTTTTTTGAGCAAAAAACTGTGATCTTTATTCACCCATGTATGTGCAACGTTTCGGCTCTTCAAACTGTGAGCTCTTCTCAAGCCATGAAAGAGTTCTGTATAGTGCTGCTTTCAGTTGAAGGTATATATATATATATATATATATATATATATATATATATATATATATATATATATATATATATATATAATATAAAAAAAATATATGTTCTGGTGTGGAAATGTGTATGTATGTGTATATATATATATATATATACATATATATATATATATATATATATATATATATATATATATATATATATATATATATATATATATATATATATATATATATATATATATATATATATATATATATATATATATATACAGTACAGACCAAAGGTTTGGACACACCTTCTCATTTAAAGATTTTTCTTTCTGAGCTGCTGAAGTGAAAACCATTCCTGGTGACTACCTCTTGAAGCTCATCAAAAGAATGCCAAGAGTGTGCAAAGCAGTCATCATAGCAAAAGGTGGCTACTTGGAAGAACCTAGAATATAAGACATAATTTCAGTTGTTTCACACTTTTTTGTTAAGTATATAATTCCACATGTGTTAATTCATAGTTGTGATGCCTTCAGTGTGAATTTACAATATTCATAGTCTTGAAAATACAGAAAAATCTTTAAATGAGAAGGTGTGTCCAAACTTTTGGTCTGTATATATATATATATATATATATATATATATATATATACACACAAATATATACAGTCGTATGTAGAGTTATCCTCATGCAGGTATATACTCTGAGTTGAATTTGTCTTTTGCGCTCCTTTGTGGATAAGTCGGGGGTTACTGAAGGGTTATGTAGAGAAATATTTTTATAAGTTAGTCTTCAGCTAAGTCTTTCCACCCAGTCCCAGGGGGAGCGTGCAGATCCGAGCCTGAAGTATATAGAATAATAAAAGTAAGAAGAAACAGGCAGTGATTGCTAGAAGTCGTATCGGAGCTGTCACACCCAGGACCTGAATTCTTTATCAGTTACATACGGCTGCAGCGATGTCATTGTGAATGGGAATGTGCAATCTGAGACCGTCCTGTTAGCGAAAATAAAGTTGCTTTAAAGCCTTTGGCCGTGAGAGGGGTTAAAGAAATCCGGTAGTATTTTCCTCCCAGCGTAAGGCCTGGCGGTAACAATATACGGGGCCGTTCAGCGCCAGCGTTTCTTTGGTGGGGCTGTTTTCCTAGGTTGAGAAGAGTGATGATTATTTTACACACATGTCGGCACTCACAGGACCAGACATTCACATTTCACCAGGGCTACTTTTATTGTCCATTTCAGAAAACGAGACATATTACTGACAATGAGATGTAGACAGGCGGCTATGTGTCGTTTAGGGCTATTTCCTCGAAAAGCAAAGGGCCAATCCAGGGTCTAAAAAAAAAATACATTATTATTTTCCAAAACAGCACCACACCTGTATACAGGTTGGGTATGGTACTGCAGCTCAGCACAATCCACTTCAATGGAGCTGAGCTGCAATACCAGATACAACCTATGGACAGGGGTGGCGCTGTTCGGAGGAGAGAAAATGTGTCTTTCCAGTTTCAGATATATTTGGTTCCGAGGAAACAGAGTGACCACTAATATGGCCGCCATTTCCGCTTCCCTAAGGGTTGTCACCTACATGGAGCAGAAGCAAGAATTGCAAGCTTGTCTCTTTATTAAATGACATCAAGGGGGGATGTCTCCTTCATTAGGGGTTCTTAGCTACCACCTGTACAAGGGGAAACATGTTCTTGTCAAGGGGGTTCTAAATGGGGATCTGCATTTCTGTTTTCTTCCCCAGTGGTCTAGACAGTCACCCAGACCCCCACCAATCCAGAGAACCGAGGCTCAAATGGAGTGGAGGTTGATCATGTGCACTGCCGGTCCATTCATTCTTAATAGGACCGCCGAAGATAGCCTGGCTTTGTGCTCAGATAGTCTGAGGCACTCCCAAAAGATTGAACTGAGCGACAGTACGCCTTGTTGACCACCGCTGGTTATTCAGAGTCCTGGTTCTTGGAAACAGTGGATGTCCTATCGGTGGGACCCCTGCGAAGAGTATGTTATTCCCTTATTCTATGGATACTGGATCATTTTTAAACTTGACACCCTTTAATCAGTTTTTTAAGTATCACCTCCCTGTTAAACTTCCACCTGTGACCTCCATAGGCCTTCATAGGGCATTTGGAAAGAGGCAGTGCCCAAATAACTGCAGAACTTTGCAAGGGCTGGAGTTGCCATTTTCGATGCCTATAGTTGAACCTAAATGAAAAACATTAAGCTCCACTAGTAAATCTTTTCACTTTTTCCTCCAGATCCGAGCCAGAAGCCATTTAAAAGGAAACGCTCTATCATTAACTGGACCTTTTGGCGCGGTTCGAACTCTCATCTGGATAATATCCCTCTTTCTCCAACCTCTTCAAGTCCTGGAAAGCTTTTTGGACTTTCGTTGCCAGCCATATGCGAGAATGACAACCTGCCCAAGTCTGTTATGGTGAGCACAATTTCCAAAAACATATTGACCTGGAAGCACATCAGATGTATAAATACTTTTCCATATTGCTTTACTATTCACACAGCTGCCTTATAAATCTCAATGGAGGCCTTTGTGTTGTGCGCCATAAACAAAAAAGAAAAGCTACCGTCAGCTGCCACTTGGGGCAGCACTTTACATACAGATTTATAGAACTAGTAATGTGCAGTTTGTGGATGGCTCCATGTAGTGGAGGCTGAAGATAGCCAAAATGTGATCTTTTCATTTTCCGCCTGTGTAAGTGTGTTTGAAACTAAAAAACATAACATATTTGATATTGGCCAAAGCAACATTTTTTTGTAATTAATGAGCTTTAGTCTTATAAGTTCATGAAGTTTATGCATACTAAGATCATTATTAAGACTATTATTTTGTATTAATCCAAAGGAGGGTTTGGTTTCTATAAAATATTAAAATAGGTTGTCTATGCTTGGAGCTCACTCTATGTGACTGCAGACTTGTGATTCCATACAACGTGCACACTGTGCTCTGTCAGGATTCTTCAGTTTGCATACATGTCACATACTGACTAGACATGCGCAGACTCACGCAATACAAGTGAATTTGAGCAAGGCCAGACACATCTAGTCGGAATGTGGCCTAAAGTATGCGAATCACAAACTTGCTCCTGTGTCCGGAGAAACCTGACAGTTCACACTGTGCGTGCAGTGATGATTCACAAGTTTGCAATTACATAGAGTGACTGCAGGCTTGAATCCCAAGCCTAGACATCCGCTTTAATTGGGGCTCTTGGGCCCTAGGCCCTCAGTTGTCATGTACCTTTTATAATACTCGCAGAGGGCACTAGATGCAGCTGCTACTTCTGCACACCCCTGGTTCTTGTTTTGAGAGGTTGTACACCAATATGATATATAAGGTAGTAATAATAAAGTATATGGTGTAGAACATTTGTAAAAAATTAGAAAATTCTTCTACATTTTTGAGGGTAGGCTTTTAGGCTACGTTCACATTTGCGGTCAGCGCCGCAGCGTCGGGCGCCGCAGCGGCGCCGCATGCGTCATGCGCCCCTATATTTAACATGGGGGCGCATGGACATGCGTCGCACTTGCGTTTTGCGCCGCATGTGTCACTGCGGCGCCCGCGTCCGGGCGCAGAGGACGCAGCAAGTTGCATTTTTGCTGCGTCCAAAATCAATGAAAAAAAGGACGCATGCGGCGCAAAACGCAGCGTTGTGCATGCGTTTTGCTGCGTTTTTGTTTGCGTTGTGCGCTGCGGCGCCGACGCTGCGGCGCACAACGCAAATGTGAACGTAGCCTAAGATGTTAGATGAAAGTCCACCAATCCACCAATTTTAGCGGAACTGGTCAGGTATCTAAAGTTTATGGGGACTTCCCAACTGTCTCACAACAGATGATGGTGGGGTAGAGAAGAATCGGGCATGCTGACTCACAAAACGCAATCAATTTCTTTCCCGGAGGGATGAGAGAAACTGCTGCCACGGGTGCAATATACTGTAGAGCTTCATTAAAACTGGAGCAGAAAAAGCCATAGAGGAAATTCCTCTGATAAAAAAAAAAACAGTATGGTAAAAGTAGAAAATTAAGATAGAAACTGCGCTAAAGGAGAGGACGAGGAAAGAACCAGCAATACCGGAACGGTCCACAAATAAAATGCTCAAAGCAGAACAACACCACCACTCCCCCAGAGAATATCAGTCGTAGTGGTACACCCACTTGCCCATATCAAACCCTACAGTGGTGTCACCTAAAAAGACAACTGAGGCTGATCAGCTTACCTAAGTAAATAAAGTGCTCCATCGCACACTGCAGATATGACCGGAAACCTCAGGACCTGTAGTCTACAACCAGCACGCCGCAAGCACTTTATTTACTTAGGTAAGCTGATCAGCCTCAGTTGTCTTTTTAGGTGACACCACTGTAGGGTTTGATATGGGCAAGTGGGTGTACCACTACGACTGATATTCTCTGGGGGAGTGGTGGTGTTGTTCTGCTTTGAGCATTTTATTTGTGGACCGTTCCGGTATTGCTGGTTCTTTCCTCGTCCTCTCCTTTAGCGCGGTTTCTATCTTATTTTTCTGTTTTAGTATACATGCGGGTGGGCACTACCCGGTTTGATTCTTGCAGCTAAGGAGTGTTGTATTTGTTTGGGTGAGCGCCAGTGTTGACTTTGATTTCAGTATGGTAAAAGTAGTTTTTCATGACAGTAGCAAACCCATGACTTATATGTACTAATAGAGCTTATTAGAAGGTCTTATCTTCATTGGACAGACCCTTTTTTCCAGATAATCTAGAAAAACTACTAATATGATATATGCAAGATGAAATATTAAAGAAAAAATTAAAATTGAACTTTGCTTCCAATGGTAATGCATTAGATAAATTACTGGCCACAAGGAACCAGTGGCTTGACTAATGCCTATGGTCCACCAGGAGCGGTGCAGTAGAGTCATATACCCTGATTCATCAACGAGTTTTTGCCAAAAACCTTTGAAATGTCACCAAATTTTTTGTGCTATTCGAAGTTGCCCAAAAATGTTGGCATCTTTTTGCCAGTCCTGTCCAGCTCTGACGAAGTCGTAAGACCTGGGGTGGACCGGGTGTGGCAAAGCCTAGCAAACAAAATTCGGGGCCATGGTCTACGTGAAACAGTTCATTCCTGGTTTCCAAGAGTGCTTTAGTAGAGGCATAGGGCCCGATCGATCATTTGAGCCCCAGTTCTCTGGATTGGTGGTGGTCTCAGCATCCAAAATCCCTTTTCTTTTTTGCCTTTTGATATTTGTTGATGGTTTTTGCCCAAAATTCTTCACAAATGGTGCCTGCAGATTAATTTTTACACAAAGCTCTTTATTTTTGTCTTTAAACATGCTTTACTCCTTATCTTAGAGCTAAACAAAGTTGCATGTTCTGTTAAAATGTCACACATCTCCAACGTTTGTGCAAGAATTTCTGGCGTAGCATGAAAACTCCAGACGTCACAATTTTTTGTGTGCAACTTTGCGACTTTGGTCATCTATGTGAAACATGGTATATTCCTCGCCTCAAGAAGTGCAGCAGTAGAGTTAGAGGCCCTGATTCATCAAGACCGGCGATTTTCATGCAATATTGATAAGGGGGCGTGCTGGAGTCAAACGCTCCGGATTCATTAAGAGTCATACGCGTGCACCTCACCTCAAACAACTGCAACTGAAGTAAGATTTCTGGTGTAAGATGCGCCACAATTCGTCTTCAATGTCCCACCATACACCCCGTCCCACCAACTCCTCCAATTTTTGCGCAGTTGTACAAAACTGGCATAAAAGCGCTAAAAGTCCCACTTTTTTTGTCAATCTGTGTTGATTAATCAGAGCCATAGTCTACATAAACCATGGTTTACTCCTTGCCTTCATTAGCGCTGCAATAGAGTCATTGTAGCAAGTCATTAAAGTCTTTACACCAGAAAACTTGACCGTCACAAAATTTAAAAATTGCGAGTTTTAGCGGTTGCATACTGGTCCCAACCAGTTGTGCCAATATGGGTATAGCATGGGCAATATGGGGTGTGGTAACGCCCGCCTATCAAATTCATCATATGCTATGCCAGTTAAATGATGTTTCTTACTCCAGAAATGTATTTGACTGGCGCACATTTCTGGAAACAGCACACACTGGGTAACAGATGATCCCAATTTGTTAAGTGGTGCACGCCGCTTAATAAACCAGGTGACTGTACTCCAGTGAGTGCTTTATTAATACTGACATGCGCGACGTGGAGGTAGTATACATGAAGCATGGCTTATTCCTTGCCTCCCAGATCGTCATACTCTATGTAAAACATGGCTTACTCCTTTCATACCGGATCGCCATACTCTACTTAAAACATGGCTTATTTCTTGCCCCCCTGATTGCCATACTCTACTTAAAACATGGTTTATTACTTGCCTGCCAGATCACCATACTCTACGTAAAACATGGCTTATTCCTTGCCTCCCAGATCACCATACTCTATGTAAACATGGTTTATTTCTTGCCTCCCAGATCACCATACTCTACGTAAAACATAGCTTATTCCTTGCCTTCAGGGTCGCCATATTCTACGTAAAGCATGGCTTATTCCTTGCCTCCTGGATCGATATATACACTACGTAAAACATGGCTTATTTCTTGCCTCTCGGACTGCAATACTCTACGTAAAACATGGCTTATTCCTTGCCCCTCGGATCGCCATACTCTACGTGAAACATGGCTTATTTCTTGCCCCCTGGATCACCATACTCTACGTAAAACATGGCTTATTCTTTGTGGAGTGCCCGGCGTCCAATAAAAAGGGGTGAAGTAAAGGGGAATAAAGTTTATAAGGTGTTAGTTCGTGATGCCACCCATGCTTTTTGGCAATAATAAGATGGCTGGCGCTGTGATTCAGGTCCACTGGGGCAGTTGGTGACACAGCTGAGATGTTACAGCTCTCCATGGGTAGAACTAGGCCCCAGGGCTACTGGTACAGTTTGTGAGGGACCGTGGACGTTGGGGTGCAGGACTGAGGGTGCGGGAAATGACTGGAGGACACAAGGATTGTAATTTCCTTTACCTTTGCTTGTTTGTAGAATGTGCAGTCCGGGGCACGGGTAACAGGCGATGATGGGGGTCCGGGCAGCCTGGAAGCAATTGAGAATCCACCTAGCCAGGTGGGTTCGGAGGCCTTCCTTCTGTGCTATACTCTTAGGTCCTTGCTAACTGAAGCTCTGCACAAGTTTTTCTCACTGTCTATTAGTTTGTGTAAAACATTACCCGCATGGCAAGCCGCTTGAGTCTATTCCAGGTGTCGCTCATTGGTGGCGGCTCCGGGCTCTGGGATGCTGCTGGGTGTTAGATGGGCCAGGAGACCTGCAGTCTCCTGCCCTCCGGATTTAGCTGCTGGGACTTCTGTACCAGATAAACCATGAACTCCGGTGTCCGATTTCTGGGCGCTCAGCTCTGGGGTGAGCTTGGACACAGCTCCACTCCTCAAGCTCTCCTCAACTTCCCTCCTCTCTCTTCACTCTCTCAGACTAGACTGACTAACCCCGCCTCCAGGCCAGAACTTATATGGAAGCTCCCTTGAAGTTGGGTCTCAAGCTCCCCCTTCTGGTCTGGAGTAAGGAAAGCATTGGATGCTGGTATTACCTGGTAAGGGGACCCCTCCTTGCTTCCAGGCATGACATCACCCCCTGTGAGGGAGGCAATGCCGCTGTGGCAGCCAGACTCCTGGGGTGCCACATTTGCCTCCCGGATCGCAATACTCTATGTAAAACATGGGTTATTCCTTGCCTCCTGGATCGCCATACTCTACGTAAAACATGGCTTATTCCTTGCCTCCCGGATCGCCATACTCTACATAAAACATGGCTTATTTTGTGCCTCCCGGATCACCATACTCTACATAAAACATGGCTTATTTCTTGCTAATCACTCAAGACAAATTATAATTTTGCACAATGAGAACAAATCCGGCGGTGTTGTATGTGTGAGCTAAACAAAGTGTCTTTAAAATAAGATATTAATCTTCATTTACAATCATTTTCTGCCGGGTTGTACGTGTCTGGAAAAACGTAGCTTGCTAACCATTGGCGTAGGTTTAAGAAACTGGCACAGAGTAGACAGAAAATTCTTAGATTATACATTGTGTGTTGTGAACGTTAATGTCATGATGTATGACTGCACCGTCAGTACGTGACAATATAAGCATAGCTTAATATATGGCATCAAACTACAGAACTATATATGTGACTGCCGAGCACGTACAGGATTATGCGGGTCCAGCATTACTAGCTGTAAGGCAAAATGTAAGCACAGATCCATAGTCAGCTTTCTAGCAGATGTAAAAACTATCAATAAAGGAAAATGCCCCCCTAAAATAAAAAAAAACTGTTTTAGTCAACCCCTTCAGCTAAGAGCTTAGGAATTACAGGTCCTTCTCAAAAAATTAGCATATAGTGTTAAATTTCATTATTTACCATAATGTAATGATTACAATTAAACTTTCATATATTATAGATTCATTATCCACCAACTGAAATTTGTCAGGTCTTTTATTGTTTTAATACTGATGATTTTGGCATACAACTCCTGATAACCCAAAAAACCTGTCTCAATAAATTAGCATATCAAGAAAAGGTTCTCTAAACGACCTATTACCCTAATCTTCTGAATCAACTAATTAACTCTAAACACATGCAAAAGATACCTGAGGCTTTTAAAAACTCCCTGCCTGGTTCATTACTCAAAACCCCCATCATGGGTAAGACTAGCGACCTGACAGATGTCAAGAAGGCCATCATTGACACCCTCAAGCAAGAGGGTAAGACCCAGAAAGAAATTTCTCAACAAATAGGCTGTTCCCAGAGTGCTGTATCAAGGCACCTCAATGGTAAGTCTGTTGGAAGGAAACAATGTGGCAGAAAACGCTGTACAACGAGAAGAGGTGACCGGACCCTGAGGAAGATTGTGGAGAAGGACCGATTCCAGACCTTGGGGAACCTGAGGAAGCAGTGGACTGAGTCTGGTGTGGAAACATCCAGAGCCACCGTGCATTCCCCAGGTAAAGCCACTTTTGAACCATAAACAGCGGCAGAAGCGCCTGACCTGGGCTACAGAGAAGCAGCACTGGACTGTTGCTAAGTGGTCCCAAGTACTTTTTTCTGATGAAAGCAAATTTTGCATGTCATTCGGAAATCAAGGTGCCAGAGTCTGGAGGAAGACTGGGGAGAAGGAAATGCCAAAATGCCTGAAGTCCAGTGTCAAGTACCCACAGTCAGTGATGGTGTGGGGTGCCATGTCAGCTGCTGGTGTTGGTCCACTGTGTTTCATCAAGGGCAGGGTCAATGCAGCTAGCTATCAGGAGATTTTGGAGCACTTCATCTCCATAAAGCATTTCAGCCGATGGAAGCATGAAGATTTCATTTTTCAGCACGACCTGGCACCTGCTCACAGTGCCAAAACCACTGGTAAATGGTTTACCGACCATGGTATTACTGTGCTCAATTGGCCTGCCAACTCTCCTGACCTGAACCCCATAGAGAATCTGTGGGATATTGTGAAGAGAAAGTTGAGAGATGCAAGACCCAACACTCTGGATGAGCTTAAGGCCGCTATTGAAGCATCCTGGGCCTCCATAACATCTCAGCAGTGTCACAGGCTGATTGCCTCCATGCCACGCCGCATTGAAGCAGTCATTTCTGCCAAAGGATTCCCGACCAAGTATTGAGTGCATAACTGAACATTATTATTTGATTGTTTTTTTGTTTGTTATTAAAAAACACTTTTATTTGATTGGACGGGTGAAATATGCTAATTTATTGAGACAGGTTTTTTGGGTTATCAGGAGTTGTATGCCAAAATCATCAGTATTAAAACAATAAAAGCCCTGACAAATTTCAGTTGGTGGATAATGAATCTATAATATATGAAAGTTTAATTGTAATCATTACATTATGGTAAATAATGAAATTTAACACTATATGCTAATTTTTTGAGAAGGACCTGTATATACAGCGGATTCAAGGTTATGTGAATTCTGGAAAAAGCAAGGTGGTTGTAACAAATATGACCTCCAGGGGACCCATAGTAAAGTCCGAATTGGGCAGTAATCTGAATTGTAGTAATGCAAACAGCAGCATAACTAGTTGAGCAGCAGTTGAATACTGATAGTGGCATCATACATCACATATGTGAGGAACCCACATAATAGATTTAGACACAAGAAGCCACTAAAAGCAACAAGCTTCATGGGCAAAATCTGTTAATGATCATGGTAGGGATAGTTAACATGTCTCCCACCTTCCCATTGTGCTCAGTTTCTCAGATTTCAGGTCCTATATTACATTTTCAATGGGTGGTTTAGGGGTTAAAAGTAGTAGTACTTCTGTTAACCTTCCTGGTAGTCCAGAATGGTTTAGAAGATTGGCATAAAAGAGAGGGAGTTTGGCTTCGCCAATAAATCAGCTGTAAAAGGGGAGTCTGGCTTAAGGTACCGTCTCACAGTGGCATTAAGGTACCGTCTCACAGTGGCACTTTGGTCGCTACGACGGCACGATCCGTGACGTTCCAGCGATATCGTTACGATCTCGCTGTGTCTGACACGCTACTGCGATCAGGGACCCCGCTGAGAACCGTACGTCGTAGCAGATCGTTTGAAACTTTATTTCGTCGCTGGATCACCCGCTGACATCGCTGCATCGGCGTGTGTGACGCCGATGCAGCGATGTCTTCACTGGTAACCAGGGTAAATATCGGGTTACTAAGCGCAGGGCCGCGCTTAGTAACCCGATGTTTACCCTGTTTACCATGGTAAATGTAAAAAAAAAAACCACTACATACTTACATTCCGGTGCCTGTCACGTCCCCGGGCGTCCGCTTCCCTGCACTCCTCCTGCATCCTGTGTCAGCGCCGGCCGGCCGTACATCAGAGCACAGCGGTGACGTCACCGCTCTGCTTTACGGCCGCGCTTACACAGGATGCAGGAGGAGTGCAGGGAAGCGGACGCCCGGGGACGTGACAGGCACCGGAATGTGAGTATGTGTTTTTTTTTTTTACATTTACAATGGTAACCAGGGTAAACATCAGGTTACTAAGCGCGGCCCTGCGCTTAGTAACCCGATGTTTACCCTGGTTACCCGGGGACTTCGGCATCGTTGGTCGCTGGAGAGCGGTCTGTGTGACAGCTCCCCAGCGACCACACAAGGACTTTCCAACGATCACGGCCAGGTCGTATCGCTGGTCGTGATTGTTGGAAAGTTGCAGAGTGTGACGGTTCCCTTAGTCAATAAGTCAGACATGAAATGGAAGGAGTCTAGTTTAGCCAATAATTATTTATCCATGAAACAGAAGGAGTGTGGCTTATCCAATAAGTCATCCATGAAACAGAAGGATTTCGGCTTAGCCAATAAGTTGGCCATGAAACATAAGTCTGGCTTAGCCAATAAGTTGGCCATGAAACATAAGTCTGGCTTAGCCAATAAGTTGGCCATGAAACATAAGTCTGGCTTAGCCAATAAGTTGGCCATGAAACATAAGTCTGGCTTAGCCAATAAGTCAGCCATGAAACAGAAGGAGTCCGGCTTAGTAATAAATCAGCGATGAAATAGAAGGAGACTGGCTTAGTCAATAAGTCAGCCATGAAACCGGAGTCTAGCTTAGCTAATAAGTCATCCATGAGACAGAAGTCTGACTTAGCCAACAAGTCGGCCATGAAACATAAGTCTGGCTTAGCCAATAAGTCAGCCATGAAACAGAAGGAGTCCGGCTTAGCAATAAATCAGCCATGAAATAGAAGGAGACTGGCTTAGTCAATAAGTCAGCCATGAAACAGGAGTCTGGCTTAGCCAATAAGTCATCCATGAAACAGAAGTCTGGCTTAGTCAATAAGTCAGCCATGAAACAGAAGGAGTCCAGCTTAGCAATAAATCAGCCATGAAACAGGAGTCCAGCTTAGCTAATAAGTCAGCCATGAAACAGAATGAGTCTGGCTCAGCCAATAAATCAGCCATGAAATAGAAGGAGACTAGCTAAGGCCTCTTTCACACATCAGTTTTTTGCCGTCTGTCACAATCCATTGGCTCGATGGATCAACGGATCCGTCGCAGAATGTGAAAAACTGATGCGACGGATTCGTTTTTCGACGGATCTGACTAGGGGGGCTGGCTAATTGGATCCAAAAAAAGCGGAGCATGCCTCAGTTTAAAAAACGGAATCCGTTGCCGGATTCCGTCATTTGACGGACCCGTGCCCATAGGCTTCCATTCTAGCAAACGACGGACGGCGATGGATCCGTCGCTGTCCGTTTTTTCAACGGAGACAAAAATTGTTACTTTGTCCGCTGTCTCTGGCCGCCGGACAAACAATTTTCTTAAGATCCGGCGAACGACAGGTAAAACATGAGGCCATCCGTCGCCGGATCCGTTTTTTTCAAAATTTGATGGATTGCGACTGATAGCAAAAAACTGATGTGTGAAAGGGGCCTCAGTCAATAAGTCAGCCATGAAGCAGAGGGAGTCTGGCTTAGCCAATTAAGCTGACAGAAAGCCCCCTTCATACAGGATAGCCTGGCTACTGCATTATGCTCTATCTCTTTTTGCAACCATTTTAATAAGCATTTTTTGACAAACACAAACAGATAATAAAGAGGGGGAAGGAAAAGGGAAAAATGGAAAAAGGGGAGGATTGAAGTAGATTTTTACCTTGCTTTATTAGGAGGGTAGATCAATGGGAAAAATATAGGAAAGTGAATGAAAAAAAAGGAAAAGGAAATAAGGAGATAAGCAGCAGCGCCATAGAAGGTTTACAGGACCTGCAAAAATTGTTAACAATAACTTACCTTTACAGTAAAAGGTATAATGAGATGGTCAAGTGGTAAATGTTCTGTTTAGTTATTTAGTTGATCAGATTAGACATTTCTCTCCAAAAAGAATGTAATTTTAGCACTATAGGTCTATCTATATGCTTTCTCTTGTAGCAATGTCCCCATACTACTCCCCATATGTAATAATGTCTCCCATCCTGCTCCCCATCTTGTAGTAATGTCTCCATTCTGATCCCTATCTTGTATTAATGTCTCCCATCCTTGTCCCCATCTTGTACTAATGTACTCCATGCTGGTCCCCATCTTGTAGTAATGTCTCGCATCCTGGTCTCCATCTTGTAGTAATGTCTCGCATCCTGGTCTCCATCTTGTAGTAATGTCCCCATCTTGTACCAATTTCCCCCATCCTGTTCCCTATCTTGTAGTAATGACCCCATTTTAGTCCCCATCTTATAGCATTGTCCCTATCCTGGTCCTCATCTTGTAGCAATTGTAAGGTTTTAGTCACTCGGCTGCAGGTTGAGGCAAGCACAGGAAGCAGTTTTCATAAAATGTTCCGTCAGGTTTTATTCGCTCCATAAACCTGATTAAGTTTAAGTGAACAAAAGATAGCCCTCTGCGGCACAAAATGAAAACAAACAGAAAAACAAGTAGTTCATATAGCACTGCAGGTCTGCCCACTCAGGTCAGTGTCTTTGCAAACACCCACTGGAGGCCTCCATGCCTCCAGTCACAGAACCATGGGCCAAACAACAGCCTCCATTATATAGGCTGTAACCACACCCAGAGGTGAGCTATTTGGGCAGCCAGACCCGCCCATCTCTCATAGCTACCCGCAACCCTGTCCTAGGTGCACCAAACGAACCTCTTAGTGCTTACGTGCACTAAAGAAAATACTCCGGGTTACACCACAGAGCGCAGCCATCTTTGTAACACATGCCTCTCATCGACTAAGCGGCCATTAGCCTCCTTACACAATGTTACCATCTTGTAGCAATGTCCCCATACTTGTCTCTATCCTGTAATAATATCTCTCCATTTGGTCCTCATCTTTTAGTAATTTTCCCCCATACTGGTCCCCTTCTTGTAGTAATGGTCCCATCTTGTTCTCCTTTTTGCATCAGCATCCCCCATCCTGGTCACCTCCTTATAATAATGTCCCCTTCTTGTAACAACGTCCCCCATTCTACCACTCTTCACATACACATAAACAGATTCTTCTAAACTGACCTCACTCCCCCGACGAACAGCGTCCTCTTCCTTTTGCACAGCCGGTTCGGCGCATGGCAGCAACCTCATACTCTACCCGAGAAGACACACCGACCTCGGCTGCCGGCCTCTGACTGGCCTGTTGCTGGTATTGGTATTGCCGAGCAGAGAGTTGGTCTCTGCGCCACAATACATTTCAATTGAATGTGCGTCACTGAACTGTCCAGAAGCGTTGGCGTTGGCGGCCCCCTGAAACAGGCTGCGATCATCCCAGAGAGCTCCGGTGCCTGTGGACCACATGTTTGAGACCCCAGCTCTAGCTTTATGCTCTGTCTATTTGTGGCAGCCTTACCTATGTAGGATTGCTTCTGCACCTTGATCTTGTTTGCGTTCTTTATGTAAATCCTCTTTAATTACCTTCAGGATATGTTATCTGTCCTTTGCCAAGATGGACCATTCACAAGAGGCATCTTCAGACGTTCTGCCAATGCGAAATCCTGCAAAGAGATGAAAGAAAGACTCAACTCTGGATTGGATGTTGATTTTGCATGTGAATCGATTTTTGTTACTGCATCTGTGTTTAAGGTACGTCGGACTTTAAGAATACAGCGTGAGATCACAGATATCAAAAACTAGTATGGGAACTGGTGATATTGATACAATAATTCAGTGCTAAAACATAAATAGATTTCAGATACGACAGATGACAAAACGGCACATAGATATCGGATACATACAGGCCAATTCCTAAAAGGTTGGGACGCTGTGTAAAATTTCAAGATATTCTCTTGTTTCATATTTTATTCACAGTAGAACATAGGACACAGAAGTTGAACATTAAACATTTTTCCATTTCATTTGGAAACATTAACTCACTTAGAAATTGATGGCAGCAACACATCTCAAAAAAGTGATGCCAAGGCCATGCCCACCATCGTGTAGCATCACCCTATTCTTTACACAACAGTATCTAAATGTCTGGAAGGTGAGGACACAATTGCTGTTGTCCCATTATTGTCTGATGGAGGATTCTCGCTGCTCCACAATCCAGGGTCTTTGCCGGATTTTTCATTTCCGAATGCGCTAAACTTTTTCTGTTGGTGGAAGGTCCGGACTGCAGGCGGCCGGATCATCACGCGAACTCTTCTTCTGAGAAACCATGCTGTTGTGCTGGATGCAGTATGTGGCTTAGCAATGTCTTGCCGAAATATACAAGATCTTCCCTGAAATAGATGTTGTCTGGATGTAGCATGTGTTGTTCTAAAACCTCTCTATAAGGCTCAGCACTGGTAGTGCCTTACACAGTATGTACGCTGCCCCTGCCATAGGCACTAATAGAGCCCCATACCATCAGAGATGCAGGAACTGTGCCCGGATAACAAGCTGGATGGTCCTTCTATTGAGGGCACAATGTCTATGCTTTCCATAAAGAATTTCACATTTTGATTCTTCTGATCACAGAACAGTTTTCTGTTTTGCATCAATCTATTTTAAATGAGCTTTAGCCCAGTGAAGACTCTGTATTGTGTTGATAAATGGCTTTGCATGATTGAGCTTTACCTTGCATTTGTGCACTGCGTGGTGAACTGTGTTCACAGACAATGATTTTTGGAAGTATTCATGATCCCATGCAGTGAATCATGCCTGTTTTTAATGCAGTGTTGCCTGAGGGCCTGTAAATCACGGGGATCCAAAATCGACCATCAACCTTGTCCTTTCTGCATCTGGATTTCTCCAGAATCTCTCAATGTCTTGCTGATATTATGTGCTGTAGTTGGTAGAATATTCAAAGTCTTTGCAATTTTACATCAAGGAACATTTTTTTAAAATTGTTTCACAATTTTTTGATGCAGTTGTTCACAGATTGGTGAACCCCTGACTACCTTTGCTTCTGAGAGACTCTGCCTCTCTAACATGCTCTTTTTAGACACAGTCATGTGACTTAGTTGAAAAATGACCTTCCAGCCGTTTTAAATTAGTACCCCTTACTTTTCCAGAATTTCATTCCAGATGTGTTGCTGCCATCAGTTTTCAAATATCGATCTCTCTGTGAAAAACTGGCCAGCACCTATTAACAAAATGAAGCAAGTGTGAACAGGTGCAAGCTGCTATGACTGAATAATACACAAACAAAAGAATACAGCAGCCTCTGTCTCTATCTATTTATCCATCTACTTAGGTGTCTAATAGCTATCCATTTATCTGATAACCATCTACATAACTATTTAATATCTATCTAGGTACTTAGATCTAGAGTATATTAAGTAATAAATGTATAGATATTAGATACAGCTATATAGTTATTAGATGGATGCATAGATACATTAGATAATAGTTGGATAGATATTAGATAGATCCCTTTGAGTCACAAGTTTGACGTTGGCATGTTGACATCTTTCCACATTTTCTGGTATCCACTGTTTTATTATAAATTCCCCCCTTTCCGTCCTCTTAGGATTTCCTTCGTAATATTCCCGGCAGTGTCTTTTCATCTAAACTTTGTGACAAATGGGTTTCTGTGCTGGATCAAGGAAGTCAAGCCGAGAAAATAAAAGCTGTTAAGAAGTGAGTATTTACCTATTTCACTGCTTTTACATATTTCACATGATTATAAAGAGCTCCTTCAGTGAGATGTGAAATTCTCCTGCACAGTTCACCATTATGAGGGCTGATATAGAGATATTCAACATACTGCAGTTTGTCAGGGAAAAGATAAAAAGTAATAAAGCGTATAAAAAAAAGTGGCGCAAAGTGTCAAAAGGCCAAATATTCTGCTGCGAATCAAACAATTTGCCACAAAAAATTGTATTAAAATAGAAACATGTATATATGTATATACAAATGTATATACAGATTCGCACTGAAAGTAGCCAATAAAGTGTCCACAGAGAAAGCCAACTTCAAAAATCGTTGGTGAAGGTGCAATGGGCCACTAAATAAAAACAAGAAAGGGCCCACCTATGTTTTTCAAGAGCTTACATGTGGCATGCAGGTCATGAATGAACGTTATATAAAAGATAAATCAGTTGATGAAGATTTCCTGGTTGTCAGTTTTTGAAGTATAAAAGGAAAAAAAATATAAGTTTGTCATTATGTCTTTTTTTTATTCCAGGCTGCTAGAGAAGCTCCCACCAGTGAATATCACACTGCTGCGCTATGCGTTCGGAGTCCTACATTGCATTGAGCAACGTTCTGAAAGCAACCAAATGACGGCATTCAATCTTGCTGTGTGCATCTCTCCGAGCCTTCTGTGGTTGCCCAACCCTTCCAGCCCAGAGTTAGAGAGTGAATTCACAAGAAAGGTAAAAATGTTTAAAAAGAAAAAAAACAAAAGGCAAAATCCTTGAGATCCTTCTACTTCTAAGTTTAAAATTTCTATCTGTTCTAACAGCTCTCACGGGGTTCCTCACCCAACCTGTGCTTCTATTTCTCAATTTAAATTAGTAAAAAAAAATTTACGGTCGAGAGTCAAAAGTGAGCATAAAAATATATTAGAAAAAAAAAATGTCTAATACCCTGCTTGCCACCTCTCTCGGTAAAAGTGAAGAATCAGAAAATATCTTGAGCACTGCCAAAGAATCCCAAAACCAGCGCTTCTGGAAGGTTTCTTGTGTGTAATGCCTGGAAACTCCATCATCAGATGGAGCCCAATGTTCAACCACTCAATTATTGTAAAAGGAAGCAGAGAGGGGAGAAAAATGGATTCTTGTGTAGTGATTAGTGATGAGCGAGTGTACTCGTTGCTCGGGTTTTCCTGAGCACGCTCGGTGGTCTCAGAGTATTTATGACTGCTCGGAGATTTAGTTTTCATCCCGGCAGCTGAATGATTTACAGCTACTAGCCTGCTTGATTACATGTGGGGATTCCCTAGCAACCAGGCAACCCCCACATGTACTCAGCCTGGCTAGTAGCTGTAAATCATTCAGCTGCCGTGATGAAAACTAAATCTCTGAGCAGTCATAAATACTCGGAGGTCACCCGAGTGTGCTCGGGAAAACCCGAGCAACGAGTACACTCCCTCATCACTAGTAGTGATGAGCCAGTGTGCTCAGATAAGATGTTATCTGACCATGCTTGGGTGCTAACTGAGTGTCTTCAGCATCCTCGAAAAATATGTTCGACATCCGCAACACATGCAGGGATTTCCTGTTTGTTAGGCAATCCCTGCATGTGTTGGGGCAGTCTAACAGCCACGAGACATATGGGCGCGGGGACCTGAACATATTATTCGAGCTTGTCGAAGACACTTGGTCAGCACCCGAGCATGGCGGATAACTCCTTATCCGAGCACGCTCATCACTACTCTTGTCCCATTGTGCGGTTGGGTATGGCCATCTATGCACACAGATTTGGCCAGATCTAATCATCCCTGAACGTGTTTCTTCCTTCCTTCCAGATGTCGGTGCTTGTGCAGTTCCTGATAGAGAATTATTGCTCAACTTTCGGAGATGATATTTCATTGTTATATGCCAACTTGTCATCTAAGGAGAGAGAGGATAGCTCAGGTAAGTAGCATTCCTATAAATAATGACAAATTATAAAATGCCATGTGTACATACCGCTACGTATACCCTTGGCGTATGTGTACAATGAGTCTCTTTAAGGCACATTCCGCCCAAAATCTGCCAGCAAAGGCTCCGTAAAAGTAGCCCGTAAAATGAACATAGTGCACAGCAATGTTAAAACGACCTTGTAGTGCCCAATTCCGTCTTACATCACTTCTTTTAATCACTTGAGTGTTCGGAAACCTTGAAGAAGTTGAAAAAAAGTGACACTCTCATTCTTTGGGTGGCTTCCTCTGGAAGCCACCCATTCTCTATACTTAACATTATTCTCAGGAAACCTTAAGGAAAATAAAAGAAGAAGTGAATTAGAAATTTTTTAAAAAAATTTGTAAGCAGTTTTAACTCCAAAAAAGTCCTGAAAAAAGTCAGTGTGAACATAGCTTAATTAAAGGAAAGAATCCCTATTAAAGGAAAACTCAGGAACTGAAGGAACGGTGCAGGACTCTTCTTTTTGGCATTCTTTGAATTATTTGCCATCATGCCCCATTCCCCTATGCCTTGCACCAGGTATAGCACAATCTATCGGTTATATCTGGAGTAGTCCTTATATGCACCAATTTCTAAAAACAGAAGCAATTGAAAAGAAAATTGCTAAAATCCTATAGAAGACTGAAAAAAAGAGATTAAGGTCCTAATTATATAAAAGCGCAAAAGCATCATCTGTGATGGAAAAACCATGACTGTGGGACAACGCCTAATAGAAAGGATTTCAGTCACTGCTATTTTTCCACAATCTTCTGTTGTTTTACATACACATATAGGAGAGCTCAGCAGTGTATGACCGCACAGAACAGAGGAGGATGAGGAGGACACTGCACCTAGTGATCAAGGGGCCCTGAGATCTCCTGCCTGGGAATAGTTAGCTGATGTGATAGGCTCATACTTCTTGTAAAGTATAGCTCCACATTGGTGGTAAACCACATGATTATACTGTATATTACTCCCAGGACCTATGTATAGAATAATTGATAGGGAGAAATGGCTGCTCCGGAGTTCGGCAGCCACTAGTATATGTCACTGTTCTTGGGATTCTTACTACAGGTTCCAGCATGCCTATGGGCAAAGGCAAGACATAGGAGAAAAATACAGCTCCTCTTTCATGATGGCATCAACAGGAACTGAAGGCTTTCTAGTGTTGGATGGAAATGGGCATCTTTTTGCTGCCTGCCCTCAATCAGGCAGGATAAACTGGCAAATTCAACTCCATCTTAGGTAGATCTATCTTAGGCAGCTAAGTCCTGATATTTCCGGTACTGGAAAAAAACAGAACCGGTGCTATAAGTATCCATGTGTAGAATCCGTGTGTCATCCATGTGCACCATCAGTGTGACATGTACTGGAATAGAATGACAGATGTTTAGGTGTTGTATGTGCAGAGATAGATAGATAGATAATAGATAGATAGATAGATAGATAGATAGATAGATAGATAGATAGATAGATAGATAGATAATAGATAGATAGATGATAGATAGAAAAAATGGCACATGCAATCAAGTGGGTGCACAGGCCTCCCAGCAACTAATCCATATACTTGCCAAATATACATGAATCAAAAAAAATGGAAGGCAGCACTCCAGGCTTAGCAAAAGATATAAGTGGACTTTATTGGGCCCACATGGCGTGGTGCGACGTTTTGGCTAAGCCCAATGAAGTCCGCTTATATTTTTTGCTAAGCCTGGAGTGCTGCCTTCCATTTTTTTTATTCCTAGATAGATAGATGGCTAGACAGATAGATAGATATGGGATAGATAGATAGATAGATAGATAGATAGATAGATAGATAGATAGATAGATATGGGATAGATAGATAGACACAGGTGCTTCTCACAAAATTATAATATCATCAAAAAGTTAATTTATTTCAATCCTTCAATACAAAAAGTGAAACTCATTATATAGAGTCATTACAGAGTGATCTATTTCAAGTGTTTATTTCTGTTAATGTTGATGATTATGGCTTACAGCCAATGAAACCCAAAAAGTCATTATCTCAGTAAATTAGAATACTTTATAACACCAGCTTGAAAAATTATTTTACAGCCCAAAATGTATGTTCAGTAAATGCACTCAATACTTGGTCGGGGCTCCTTCTGCATCAATTACTGCATCAATGCAGCGTGGCATGGAGGCGATCAGCCTGTGGCATTGCTGAGGTGTTATGGAAGCCCAGGTTGCTTTGATAGCAGCCTTCAGCTCGTCTGCATTGTTGGGTCTGATGTCTCATCTTCCTCTTGACAATACCCCATAGATTGTCTATTGGGTTAAGGTCAGGTGAGTTTCCTGCCAATCAAGAACAGTGATACTGTCATTTTTAAACCAGGTATTGGTACTTTTGGCAGTGTGGACAGGCGCCAAGTCCTACTGGAGTATGAAATTTCCATCTACAAAAACCTTGTCGGCAGAGGGAAGCATGAAGTGTTCTAAAATTTCCTGGTAGATGGTTGCACTGGCTTTGGTCTTGTTAAAACACAGTGGTCCTACACCAGCAGATGACATGGCTCCCCAATCCATCACTGATTGTGGAAACTTCACGCTAGACCTCAAGCAGCTTGGATTGTGGCCTCTCCACTCTTCCTGCAGACTTTACTGTCATCTGAACACAACACCATGGACCACTGAGCAAGTTATTTTTCTTCTTGGCCCAGGTAAGACGCTTCTGGCGTTGTCTGTTGACACAAGGAAAGCGAAAATTGAAGCCCATGTCTTGGATACGTCTGTGTGTGGTGGCTCTTGAAGCAATGACAGTCCACTCCTTGTAAATCTCAAATCTCCCCCAAATTTTTGAATGGCCTTTTCTTAACAATCCTTTCAAGGCTGTGGTTTTCTCGGTTGCTTGTGCACTTCTTTCTACCAATCTTTTTCCTTCCACTCAACTTTCCATTAATATGCTTCGATACAGCACTCTGTGAACAGCCAGCTTCTTCAGCAATTACCTTTTGTGGCTTACCCTCCTTGAGGAGTGTGTCAGAGACTGTCTTCTGGACATCTGTCAAGTCAGCAGTCTTCCCCATGATTGTGGAGCTACTGAAACAGACTAAGGGACCTTTTTAAACGCTTAGAAAGCCTTTGCAGGTGTTTTTTGTTAATTATTCTAATTTACTGAGATAATGACTTCTGGGTTTTCATTGGCTGTAAGCCATAATCATCAACATTAACAGAAATAAACACTTGAAATAGATCACTCTGTTTGTAATGACTCTATATAATATATGAGTTTCAGTTTTTGTATTGTAGAACTGAAATAAAGTAACTTTTTCATGATATTCTAATTTTTTGTGAAGCACCATAGATAGATAGATATGGAATAGATAAATAGATATGAGATAGATTTGATATAGATAGATATGAGATAGATAGATAAGAGATAGATAGATAATTAGATAGATAAATAATAGATATGGGATAGATACATAGATATGGGATAGCTATAAGATATATATGGGATAGATATGAGATAGATAGATATAGGATATATAGATATGAGATAGATAGATATAGGATAGATATGAGATATATAGATAGATGGACATGAGGAGAGATAGATAGATACGAAACACAGCAGCACTCTGTGAGGGCCAAGACATCCATAAACACTGGAAACATTAACTCCAAGCTGTAAGGTAACTCAGTAAGATGTACTTACAAAAAAAGGTTCTTAGCGCATAAATTGGACAGTTCATGTGTGCCCATCAACCACGGCAAGGTGACACTTCTCTGATGGGTCCTATTTTACCACTTTCTTAACCTACTGAACATGCCACTCTCGGGCTAAAACGCCTACAATAATGGACAAACGAGTCTCTCTCGGGCTATAAGCCTGCAATTTGAGTGGTAAAGTAGAACTGGTTAAAATCACTTGTAGGTTAATGGGAGGAGTGCAGTGTCAGACTAGAGGCAGTCATAACCTAACCTATAGCTATACTAAACAAACCTGACATAGCTCGAAAGAGACATGTTTGTCCATTATTGTAGGCGCTTTAGCATGAGAGTGACATGTATAGGACCCATCAGAGAAGTGTCACCTTGCCGTGGATGATGGGCACACATGAATTGGCCAATTTATGCTCTAAGAACCTTCTCTTTTTTGTAAGTACTTCTTACTGAGCAACAGAACAGCTTGGAGTTAATGTTTCCAGTGTTTCTGTAGGTTTTGGCCCTCACAGAGTGCAGCTGTGTTTTCTTTTTACATATTGTGCAGTTATTGCAGCCTGCACCTATTCACACTAAGGGGGTGCTTGTCAGTTTTTTTTTTGTATAGATAGTTATATGATTTCACATATAATAAACTTGCACCCTTTAGTGCCTTTCGTGTGGCACTAAAGGGTGTTTAGCCTTATTTAACCTATTAACTGTGAGCTAATATTACCAGGCTGGGAAGGGCCCTGATTATTGGGTCATTCCCAGCCTAAAAATCACATGAGATGCACCAATTCTGTCGCTTTCCTGACTCTTCCCGATTGCCCTGTTGTAGTGGCAATCGGAGTAATGGTAGTTGGGGTTGATGTCAGCTGCGAGTTCTCAAAAAACACCACTGGCATTAAGCCTGGGAGTTAGTAATGTTGAGGTTTTCTATCAGACACCCCCCTTTACTAACCCAGTAATGAAAAATGAAAATGCACACAAAAAAATATTTTATTTAAAAAAAAAAAACACTCCCTCACACATTCCCTGGTTCGCCAATTTATTAAAAAAGAAAAAAAAAAGTCATGCAGATCTGCTCTAGTCCAGAAATGGATACTTGTAAATCCATAAAGAGAGAAAAAAACAAGACAATGTCCCTCGTTCACCAATTTATTTTTTAAAAATGTTCCCACGCAGATCTGACTCTGTCCAGCTTTCCCTGAATCTGGCCATGGTGACTATGAATAGCGGTAAGTAAACTTACTGCCATTCACAGTCGCCGGTAACTGACATCACCGCTAATCAGAGTTGTGGGCTCCTGCAGCGCTCCGCAAGACCCGGGGGCTCTGAACAGCGGTGACGCCAGTAACTATACCGCTGATCAGAGTCGGCAAGTCCCGCTGTCCTCTGTGAGACACGGCGACTCTGATCAGCAGTATTGTTACTGACATCATGGCTGTTCAGAGCTGCCGGGTCTCGCGGAGCGCAGCGAAAGCCGACAACTCTGATTAGTGGTGACGTCAGTTACCAGTGACTGTGAATGGCAGTAACTTTACTTGCTGCTATTCACAGTCGCTGCAGCTGGATTCGGGGAAAGCTGTATTGCGTCAGAGCTGTGTGGGAACTGGGAACATTTTTTTTATAAATTGGTGAATGAGGGACACTGTCTTGTTTTTTACTCTCCTTTTATGTTTTCAGGCAGCCACTTGTGGATGACATCGATTGTGCTAGACTATGGACTATAATAAATTGGTGAACTAGGGAATGTGTGTGGGGGGGGGTGTTTTTTCAAATAAAATATTTTTGAGTATGTGTTTTTATTTTTGATTACTGGGTTAGTAATGGGGGTGCCTGATAGACCCCTCTCCATTACTAACCCCAGGGCCTGATGACAGCTGTGATTATTAAGAAATTGCAGCTGATATCAACCACTTTTACCATTACCCCAATTGCCACCACACCAGGGCAATCGGGAACAGCTTGGCAAAGTGCCAGAATTGACGCATCTCATTTGCTGTCCATTTTTTTTTACTCAGCAGCTATTAATCTTTTCCAGGTCCATTTACAGTTTCCTATGTTACAGAATTGTAACGTATCAGTAAGAATCGGAGGTCGTACTGATGGTCCTTATGGCACGCAATTTGTTTTCTCGCACCGTACTGGTTTCGGAGTGAGATCGCAGCATTCTGCAATTTTTTTTCTCACGCCGAATACAGCTGAGAAAAAAATCTGCAGATCTGCACGGCCTCATTGAATAACATCCGATTTTTTTCTCGCTTTGCACTCGTCCGATTTGTACGCTTGTGCTTGTGTAAGCAAGCCCTTATAGACATTTTAAAAATATTCCACCCATGTGTAGTTTTGTTCTGTTATATCATCAGTGTGTACAAAATCAGCTCGATTTCATATATTTAATTTACACTTTTTGTTACGCACGAGCAGGTACTGTGGGGAAATCTTGTAGCTTCTTTATGCACATGAGTCTATCAGTATAGGAACTTCATCTATTTCAGTAATTCAAAAAATTCAGAACTTTGTAAAAAAAAAAAAAATAAACATTTTGATTTGTGGCCCGTTTTCTGAGACCCATAACTTTTTTCCTGCCAATAGAATTGGGTGAGGACTCACTTTTTTGCACATTGAGCTGATATTTGTATTGATAGGACAGATGCATGATTCCTGCCACACCTTGATTATCACTGGGGTCAATGATTGCCTGCATGGAGCAAACAGAGATCAATGGGAACCATTTGAGAGGGGGATAAAAATAGGAGTATGAGTAACCTTTTTACTTTATAAAAATGTCGTGCTTCTTATGGAAAATCCCTTAAATAAACATCTATGACACATGAGTTTAGTTAGAATAGGGGTTATAACAAAGTACCAGCCATTACTTTTCTAAATGAGCAAAAATATTCAAGCTACTTTGGTCCACGTCCAGCTTTGTCCTCCATGGCAATTTTCTGCCTAGCATCCTTGGCACCTCTTACTGGGCCCCACAGCATCAAGATGTCATAGACTTATTAAGAGGCGGAGGGGCGCAGGATATTGGGGAGAAGTGAACAGTTCCTTGGTCCAGCTGCTACACAAAACCAAACTGGACACCGGAGTAGAGTAGTTTGAATCTTTTTGATCTTCGCTTCTTACTAATGGTACAAATTAAGACACCCTATTACAGTAGATTTAGTCCTTTACAATTGGTTTTAACATGATTTTTTTTCTTCTTTTTTCTTCTTCTTTAGATATCTGTTCTTTTAAGCATATTGACTCATCCTATGACAGCCTGGAGAACGAACTTAATGATGATAGAGATTCTCCGTACAGCGGTCTTCCCACAAGGAGGAGTCATGACAATAGAAGCAGAGATTCAGTTTTGACGCTAAGTGATTGTGACCTGGATCATGTCTCTAATGAAGAGAACCAGACCTTTTGTTCTACTCATACACAATCTGTGAAAATTTCAGCAATTTCCCACCATCGATCAGTATTACATGAGCCATCTGAGGAGGACTCTCTGTGTTCTAATACTTCCGGGTACTCCTCTACCACCGATGTGAGGCGACACAGGCGTTGCTCAGAACCAGTTATTGGAATCTTGGCATCAAGGTTCAGTCAACTTAATGAGTCCCCACATGAGAACAACACAAGCTGTGATGCTCTTCTGTCTCAGTCAGCTGATGATTATCTCAAGCAGCATCGATATCTTCAAGTTGAAGGCCAAAAACTTATAAACCGCAGTTTGACTTTGGGTATCGAGGTTAGTAAAAATGGTAATAAAAAGCAGCCAGGTGACAAAAAAAACACTCCCAATAGACTCTTGCCACCCAATGCTTTGAGACTTAACATTTGTTCTCGGACTAGTTGTTCTAGCTTGTCTTCTCCTGCGACATCTCCTTCAGGATCTTCATTGAGTTCCTTGGACAGCGCTTTTTCTCATTTCTCAGAATATTCAGTGTTAAACTCAAATGAAGTGCCTTCACATTTGGACTGCCCATTGCGGCAACACAAAAAACAAGTAGAATTCAGTCCAGATTTCCTTGGAGACAATTCTTTTTCTGGATTTGTGGTTGCTGAAGATGGCAAACAGCTTTATAATGGTACCACATTCATCATTGGAAAAGATGGAGTTGAGTTTCCAAATAATAAAGCTTCAGGTAGCGCTCCATCCATTGCATGGATAAAAAATAGCCGATCTGCTGTAAAAAATTGGTCCTCAAAAAAGACGGACAAGCAGGAGGAAAAAAACAAAATAGATACTGACCATGCCACAAAAATACTATCATCAGCTATACAGGAGATTTCAGAAGAGTCCTTGTTTAGGGAGCAAATAACTGTGCCAAACTTTGTGTGTAAAGCCAAACACGCCAACAGCGGACTTAGACTTAAAGGGTATAAAGAAGAGGATCCTGAAATCTCCATCTGTAAATATAGTGAGGAAGTAAGTAGTCGCAAGCTCTTACCATGCGCAGGGGACAAGGTTGTCCTTGACAGAAATGGCAATGGTGACAATGGGGTGGATTGTAGTTCATTTGTATTCCCATCTCCTGTCTCCATCAACATAGAAATATCTTCGCACAGCCAAGAGAGCACTCAATCGCCACAAACATTTTTTCTCGGTCACAACATTTCATTGTTTGGTCAGAGAAACCGTAGAAAGTCAACTAACTCTTGCAGCTTGGAGGAGCCCGTTCTTCTCAATCCAAGCCTAAAGTCTTCTAGCGAACACTCTATCCTCCAGCCAGACGATGACCTGTCTCGCACAAAAGATGAAACAACCAAAATCTCACTCACCAGGGATATCAGCATGCGCGTGGCCAGTTTTAAGAAGAATAAAGTGCTGCCTTCCAATGTGGACACTGGAATTAGGATTGCAAATTGCGACTTAGAGAAACACTTTTGCGTGTCTCCGAAGCTAAGCACCAATACTGGAGACTTATTCTTCCAGTCCGACATGCATAAGCAAATTAAAAATCCACAAGAATGTGACAATCCTATCATTAAAGGTGGCAGAGATGATTGGCACACAAAATGTTGTAGTGACCCAAAATTTGAAGACATTGACCAAAGATTTTTTGCAGAAGAATCCTATGTATAGGGTTGGGTTAGGAGAACCCAACTGTCCCTCTTCGGTGGTCCTGACATCCCATTTGATATACAGACTAATGGTTTTATTCATATATTATGAATCCATTTTGACTATGGAAAAGTCTTATCTATGTCTAATTTATGTGAATGAGTGTAGTGTGTTTTTATGAGAAATTTGCAGTATTTGATTTTCTTAGCGAACGTGTTAATACAAGTGTACCATTATCAAAATGCATTGATACTCATTCCAATGTAGGTATGGGAGCGCTATATTTTGTGTTATCCGAACGAAGGATGAAGATTAAGGCTTGCTGTCCGCAGGTCTTTTACTTTAAGTAATGAGGCTTCAATACAGATCAAAGTCTCCTTCATACAGATCCAAATATCAGGCTTCCTTGGGAATCACATTCTTAGTTTTTCCTAAAGTGAATTGTTACTAGAGTTGGTGCAAGTCGATCCGCACCATCCAATTCTTCAGCCACGACTGTGGCCTGTGACCACTGGACAGGAGCGAGAGAGCCACCTTTTACCTGACAGCATCCGCAGCTCTACTTTTGATTAGTCTGCCTGGCTCGAAGTCATCAGTGTGTTGCGTCGCACATGTGATGTCACACCAGGCCGATTAATCAAAAGAAGAGATGTGGATGCCATCAGATAAGAGGCAATTCTCACACTCCTGTCCAGCAGCCATAGACCACTGTCATCTCCAATGGACTGGAGCAAATTGCTACGTTTTAGGCTATGCGTGCACACACAGTCTTTTTGAGGTGGATTCTGCCACGGAAATCACAAAAAAATCTATCAAAAGAATGAACATATGCATTTATGTGTTAAAATGACTTGCTGTGCACATGTTCAGGCTCTTGAATGTTTTTTTTACTACTTCTGGTTTCCAAAAACACCAAGCTGTTAAAAGAAGTGACCTGACCATTCTTCTGGTGTTTTCTGCTTAGAAGACATTCTGTTCTTTACAATACAAGCCAATGGGAAAGCTCAAAAGACATCCGTAGAGTGACCAGATTTTTTTTGGAGCATTTTGCCATCGTATTTGCTTAAGAAATTCTAACAGGTTCTTCATTATTCAATGGAGTGACAAAATGACTGGAAAACAACAGTAAAAAGACTTTACACAAACCATGGTACAACACTCGAAAAAAATCTGAAAAACGGTCAGGAAATGACAACGAAAACACTTCAAGAGAGAAAATTCCAGAGTTTCCTGAAAGATCTTCTGCTGGAAAAACTTAAAAGGCATCATGTGCAGTTATCTCCTAAGAAGAAACTCCGAGTTTTTAAGGAGTTTTGAGATTTGGAGGAGGATTTAGAAAGTTTCCACTCAATTTGTACTCCAAAATCTCTTTGAAAATCTCTGTGTCCACATAGCCTCAAGGTATACTCACATAGAGTTTTCTGACATGAAATTTGAAGCGAATCCGCTTTAAACTACACAATAAAAAAGCTCAATGTGAACATATCCTTATTATCATGTAGTTTTTAGATCATAAAGTCTGTGCTCATTATTTTGGAATATATCTTTATTAGTGATGAGCAAGTGTACTTGTTGCTCGGGTTTTCCCGAGCACGCTTGGGTGGTCTCCGAGTATTTGTGACTGCTCGGAGATTTAGTTTTCCTTGCCTCAGCTGCATGAGTTGCGACTACTAGACAGCTTGATTACATGTGGGGATTCCCTAGCAACCAGGCAACCCCCACATGTACTCAGGCTGGCTAGTAGCTGTAAATCATGCAGCTGTGTCAACAAAAACGAAATCTCCGAGCACTTACAAATACTCGGAGACCACCCAAGCCTGCTTGGGAAAACCCGAGCAACGAGTATACTTGCTCATCCCTAATGTTTATGTAATATACAATATCTTCATAGTGATTGACACTGAGCTCCAAATCTCTTGCAGAAACATAAGGGAAGATTCGCTATGAGACAAAATTTCTGAAGTCCGTTCTGCTTGTGACTTTGCAACTTTTTAAAAAAGTTCCTTATTCATAAATCTGGCATATGTTATTTGCACTTCGAACCATGCCCAGATTACACCCACTTTCTACAAGTGACAAAAGTAGCATAAAATAGTAAAAAGTCACAAACTGTGTTTGAGCCAAAATGACTGTGGAAAAATGTGAAACTTTCTTGTGACGCAAAAATGATGCAAAACACTTGAAATATCCTCTTCCACTGATAGATTAAAGAGTTAAAATACTTTTCCGGGACTTTAATATCAGATAGGAGATCATCAATATGAGCCGATCACCTGATTAACCCTTCCTGCTCCATCACTTCTACAGCCGTCATGGAGAGGTTGCATGGTGCCAGTTTACGAACTGACCCTGCTTTACAAAACTAGATCGCTGCTGTTTAACCCCTTAAATATGACTGGCTAGCGCTATCTAAGTGGAGTACCGGTGCCCATAGTGCCTCCCAACCCCGCAACATGGTCGCGCATTGCTGATGGGTCGCCATGGCAGCCAGAAGCAATTAAGAAGTCAACCATTTTCGTCGTGATTGTTCTCCAATGATCCCCAACCTGTGAATGTGCTTCAGAGGAGATCATTGATTTCACTACAAATTACAATAGATACGTATTGTATGTAAGTGCAGGAACGGTCACAGGTTCAAGGCCCCTGGAAGTCTAAAAAGTAAAACTGCATACAAAAAAAAATGTGTGTATATAAAAAGAAAAAAACATTGAAGTTGGAGTCACCACCATTTTCCCAGAGCAAAATGAAAGAAATTAAAGTAAAAAATTAACATATTTGGTAGCACTTTGTCCTCAAAATTACAATTTATGAAAGTATAAGATTCCAAAATTACCATTTATTGTAACGCTACTGCACTCTTCTTCCCCCCCCCCCAAAAAAAAAAATGCAATAAAAAAATCATCAAGACGTTGTATTTAATACAGAAATGGTACAAATAAAACGACATCTTGGCATGCAAAAGTACACCCTCACGGTGAAAAGAGCGTCAAAATAAAAAAGCTACGTGTCTCAGGAAACTGTTTTATTTATGTTATGATTTTTTTTACCATTAAAGTATAAAACAATCTATACATTTGGTATCACTGCAATCGTACTGATCTGAAGAATGATGTTGATGGGTCATTTTTACTGCATACTATTGCTGATACAAATCAGATCTTTAAGCAGATCTTTTCTATATAGGGGATTTGGAGCTTTGCATCAAAAGATATATTGAAAAATGAATCATCACAGAATTGTGGATGTAACCAGATGGAATAAACCAAACTGGTATTTAAGGACATTTACGGTTAGCATATTGCTCTCTCTGGTTAGGCACACATTTTTGCGCCTGAGCTGCGGCGCTCCAATGGGCATATGTCTCTGTAACATGGGACATGCCTGGCAGACAAGCTTCTCTACCCTAGGTAGCACTTGTTGTTGCTTTACATATAAATGGAATAATATGAAGGGATCCGCTGATCGGTTCACTTACTTTTCAATGGAAAGCCAAGCTGTAACATATACCCGAGCTAGAATTGAACCCATTTTGCGTTTTTGTGTTCTCTCTCAGTCCTGCAATACTCCTGCGCTCGATGCTCGTGTCCAAAGTTACAGATGTCACGTGTCCTCCTGTATATAAAGGAAGAACCTTGTCCGCTTCACGAGTTTGTACAGATCATCCTGTCGTCATTTCCATTATTATGCGATTATCAAAAGATGTGTATTTTTGTACCTGCGGAAAATGCTGCTAACTTTATATGGTTTTGTTCATCGGTTTGTTATGACACTGATAATAATATAAATGTACATTCTATTGTATGGAGTAATAAAGCCATTGTAACAAATACTCTGCTCAAGGAGACTCAGGAGGACTCTCTTCTGAACAAACTTTTGTGTGGACAAAGCATAATTATCAAAGGGTCTTTTAGACAAAAGACTTGTGATGTTCCATAATATCTATGTACTACTGGTACTACTGTAAGGATAGCACCCAGACTGGATTGATGAATGGGTGGATGGATGAGTGATGGGGGATGGGTGGATGGATGGATGAGCAGATGGATGGATGGATAGGTGGATGGATGGATGAGCAGATGGATGGATAGGTGGATGAGCAGATGGATGAATGGGTGGGATGGATGAGCGGATGGGTGGGTGGATGGATAGGTGGCTAGATGAGCAGATGGATGGATAGGTGGATGGATGAGCAGATGGATGGATGGATAGGTGGATGAGCAGATGGATGGATGGATGGATAGGTGAATGGATGAGAGGATGGATGGGTGGATGGATGGACGGATGGAGTATTAATACACAGAATGCAGGTGCAAGCTTCCAGATCAAATGACGTTTAGATTCTAAGATAGAAAAAAAGTCAGAATCTCCTTGTAGCTCAAAAAAAGATTTAATCAATGCCCAATCATGCCCGAGCATGACAGTGTGATGTATTTCTATGCAGCTGTCATGCACAGCCCAGGAGAGCCGACAGCCAGTACGAGGATTGGGATGTAATCCTCGCACGAGTTATACGTCCTTCTGTCTCTGACCCTAGAGCCAAAATGTTGCACACGTTGGGCATGGAATTTATCTTCTTTTTTGAACAAGGAAGTGCTTCCTTTTTTTCCATTTTTTTCCCTAGAAAGATACAGGTAAACAGTTTGTAGCATTAAATCGGGGTCACATTAGCGTATGGCATGTGATATGCCAATGACACTTGGCTCAAACTCTGCTATGAGCGTGAACCGAGTGTCATTTTACTGTTCTCCGATCCTTTCGTATGAGAGAATTGAATCACAGACAAGGAGAAGTAGGGGAGAATAATCTCTCCATCTTCTCCATTGTCTGTCTCTGTATGTATCAGGCAGCACTCGGATGACATCCAATGCTTTGCTCGCGCCCATTGACTTGAATGGGTGCGCACGTGCAAGATACGCTGCCAATCGCAGCATGCTGCATTTTCTCATGCCGAAATAATCACAACTCTGAGCTGCCCCATAGAATAACACTGATCCGAGTGCTAAACAACGTTTTATCACATAGCACTCGGCCGTGGTATACACTCGTGTGAGCAAGCCTTTAATGGTATTAGGGCACCTTCACATAGAACCTACATGAGCTTTATGACATCCTGTTCTAAATCTACTAACATGGAACTGGTTCCCCCTTTTCACCTAAAACAGCTCCCATTCTTCAGGGAGGGCTATCAAAAAAGATTTTGAAGGTATCTGTGGACATTTTTGCCCATTCATCCAGAAGAGCATTTGTGAGGTCAGGCACTAATGTTGGAGGTAAGGTCAGGCTCACAATCTCCATTCTACTTCATCACAACGGTGTTATATGTGTTTGGAGTCCGGGCTCTGTTGTATGGGTTTTCTGCTGTAGGTCATGATCTTCCACACCAAACTCCCCCAACCATGCCTTTATGGACCTTGCTTTGGTGCCACTGGGGCACAGCCATGGAGAACACAAAAAGGCCTTCCACAAAATGTTCCTACGAACCTAGATGAATTTTGTCTAAAATTCTTGGTATACTGAAGCATTAGGATTTCTATTCCTTAGAACTAAAGGACCGAAGCCCCTGAAAAACAAGCCACATAGAATTACCCTTCCACCTAGCATTCGCCAGACCTAGACTTTTCCATTAGATGCCAGACAGCCAGCACTTCTTAAAACCAGTCCAGTGGTGGTTTTACACCACTCCATACGACACCTGCTGTTGTGTTTAGGGATATAAGGCTGCAAGCAGCTGCTTGGCCATGGAAACCCATGTCATGAAGCTCCCAGCAGGGGCGCAGGGTTTCTGCCGATGTTAATGCCAGAGGAGTTTGGACTCTGCAGTTATAAAGTCAGCAGATCGTTGGTGACTTTATGCCCTTAGCTTCTCAGCACTTGGCCCCCGCTCCGTAACCTTACATGGTGTCTACTTCATGGCTGAGTTGCTGCGGTTCCTTCCACTTCTCAATAACATCACTCACAGGTGATGGGGAAATAATTATGAGGGAAAATCTCATGACCTGACTTGTTAGGCCGGCGTCACACTAGCGAGTTATACGGACATATGAGAGGTGCAGAAAATACGGATTGCATACGGTACAATGATTCTCTATGGCCCAGCTCCTATCTGCCGTATTTTACTGATCCGTATTATATGGTCTTGTACGGCCGTAGAAAATCGCAGCATGCTGCGTTTGTCACCGTATTGCGCAAAAAAATCGCCAATGAAAGTCTATGAATATATATATGTAAAATCACACTGACAGAATAGAATAGGTAGAATAAATGTCTACACATAGAATAGGTATATATATATATATATATATATATATATATCAGTGAGACACATATATATATATTTATATTTCATACAGCTCTAGATATCATAAAAGCCGGTAATTCAATTGCCGGCTTTTCATTTCTCCTTCCCAAACCCGACAGGATATGAGACATGGTTTACATACAGTAAACCATCTCATATCCCTTTTTTTTGCATATTCCACACTACTAATGCTAGTAGTGTGTATGTGCAAAATTTGTGCGCTCTAGCTGGTAAAATAAAGGCTTAAATTGCGGAAAAAATTGGCGTGGGCTCCCGCGCAATTTTCTCCGCTAGAGTGGTAAAGCCAGTGACTGAGGGCAGATATTAATAGCCTAGAGAGGGTCCATGGTTATAGGACCCCACTGGCTAAAAACATCTGCCCCCAGCCACCCCAGAAAAGGCACATCTGGAAGATGCGCCTATTCTGGCACTTGGCCACTCTCTTCCCACTCCCGTGTAGCGGTGGGATATGGGGTAATGAAGGGTTAATGTCACCTTGCTATTGTAAGGTGACATTAAGCCAGATTAATAATGGAGAGGCGTCAATTATGACACCTATCCATTATTAATCCAATAGTACGAAATGGTTAATAAAACACACACACACACACACATTATTTAAAAGTATTTTAATGAAATAAAGACACAGGGTGTTTTAATATTTTATTATACTGGTAATCCAGAGTGTAAGCTCTTATGGTCAGCGGGCTCATCTCTCTCCTGTAGAGTGTAAGCTCTTATGGTCAGCGGGCTCATCTCTCTCCTGTAGAGTGTAAGCTCTTATGGTAACTGGGTCATCTCTCTCTCCTGTACAGTGTAAGCTCTTATGGTCAGCGGGGTACTCTCTCTCCTGTAGAATGTAAGATCTGATGGTCAGTGGGGTCTGCTCTCTCTTTTGTAGAGTGTAAGCTCTTATGGGTCAGCGGGGTACTCTCTCTCTCCTGTAGAGTGTAAGCTCTTATGGTCAGTGGGGTCTTCTCTCTCCTGTAGAGTGTAAGCTCTTATGGTCAGCGGGGTCTTCTCTCTCTCCTGTACAGTGTAAGCTCTTATGGTCAGTGGGGTCCTCTCTCTCCTGTAGAATGTAAGATCTCATGGTCAGCGGGGTCTTCTCTCTCTTCTGGAGAGTAAGTTCTTATGGTCAGCAGGGTCCTCTCTCTTGTCTGTAAAGTGTAAGCTCTTATGGTCAGTTGAATTTTTGTCTTGTTCGCTCTTGTCTCCCTTGCGTGTATTTCTTGAGCAATCACAAGATTTCCAGTATTGAGATGTGCTCGAATTTATTTGTTGCAATTAATATGTTTAGGGAAAATTTGGCAAACAAGAATCTCAAAAGATCGATTCATCTATAGAGTTCACCATTTGTCCTTCTTTGGACTAATTTTAGTAGATAATAACCAGCAAACTGATAAATATGATTAGTTTGACACCAATTTCATGAAGTTACATTTATGCATCCTACTACAATCCAGATGGCTTTATTTTCGCCTATGATCAGCAACCAAAAGCTACATTCTAAGGCTGGAGTCACACTATCGTATAATACGAACGAGTGCTATGCGATAAAAAATCGCATGGCACTTGAACCAATGTTAATCTATGGGGCATCTCCCATCATCGGTTGTCTTCTCGGCTGTATTATACGTGCGAGTGAAATCGCAGTATATCTGCGATTTGCACCGTATATCGGCCGAGAATCGCCAATTAAAGTTTATGGGTGCAAGAAAAACTCGCACACCACACGGACCATCAGTGTGACTTGCGAGAAATATGCACCAGTGTCCTATAGAAAAGCCAGCAATTCAGTGCGGTGTAATGTAAAATCACTGACAGGTTAAAATAGAATAGCTAAAATAAATGTCTACCCATAGTATAGATATATATAAACTGCTCAAAAAAATAAAGGGAACACTTAAACAGCAGAATATAACTCCAAGTAAATCGAACTTCTGTGAAATCAAACTGTCCACTTAGGAAGCAACACTGATTGACAATCAATTTCACATGCTGTTGTGCAAATGGAATAGACAACAGATGGAAATTATTAGCAATTATCAAAACACCCTCAATAAAGGAGTGGTTCTGCAGGTGGGAACCGCAGACCCCATCTCAGTACCAATGCTTTCTGGCTGATGTGTTGGTCACTTTTGAATGTTGGTGGGGCTTTCACACTCGTGGTAGCATGAGACGGACTCTACAACCCACACAATTAGCTCAGGTAGTGCAGCTCTTCCAGGATGGCACATCAATGCGAGCTGTGGCAAGAAGGTTTGCGGTGTCTGTCAGCATAAGTGTCCAGAGGCTGGAGGCGCTACCAGGAGACAGGCCAGTACACCAGGAGATGTGAAGGGGGCCGTAGGAGGGCAACAACCTAGCAGCAGGACCACTATCTCAGCCTTTGTGCAAGGAGGAACAGGAGGAGCACTGCCAGAGCCCTGCAAAATTACCTCCAGCAGGCCACAAATGTGTGTCTGCACAAACGGTTAGAAACCGACTCCATGAGGATGGTTTAAGTGCCCGACATCCACTGATGGGGGTTGTGCTCACAGCCCAACACCGTGCAGGATGCTTGGCATTTGCCACAGAACACCAGGATTGGCAAATTCACCACTGGCGCCCACAGATGAAAGCAGGTTCACATTGAGCACATGTGACAGAGTCTGGAGACGTCATGGAGAGCGATCTGCTGCCTGCAGCATCCTTCAGCATGACCGGTTTGGCAGTGGGTCAGTAATGATGTGGGGTTGCATTTCTTTGGAGGGCTGCACAGCCCTCCATGAGGTAGCCTGATTGCCATTAGGTACCGAGATGAGATCCTCAGACCCCTTGTGAGACCATATGCTGGTGCAGTTGGCCCTGGGTTCATCCTAATGCAGGACAATGTGTCAGCAGTTCCTGCAAGATGAAGGCATTAAAGCTATGGACTGGCCCACCTGTTCCCCAGACATGAATCCGATTGAACACGTCTGAGACATCATGTCTCGCACCATCTATCAACCTTACATTACACCACAGACTTCCAGGACTTGGCAGATGCTTTAGTCCAGGTTTGGGAGGAGATCCCTCAGAGACCATCTGACGCCTCATCAGGAGCATGCCCAGGCATTGTAGGGAAGTCATACAGGCACGTGGAGGCCACACACACACTACTGAGTATAATTTCCTTGTTTTAAGGCATATCCACTGAAGTTGGATCAGCCTGTAATTTTATTTTTCACTTTTGATTTTGAGTATCGTTCCAAATCCAGGCCTCCGTGAGATATTAATCTTGATATACATTGATAATTTTTATGTTTTATGGTTCTCAACGCTTTCCACTATGTAGTGAATAAACATTACAACTGGAATATTTTATTCAGTCATATCTAGGATGTGGTATTTTAGTGTTTCCTTTATTTTTTTGAGCAATGTATATATACGAGTATATATATATATATATATATATATATATATATATATATATTTATATTTATTTGACATACATATATATATACAACCCCTGGCAAAAATTATGGAATCACTGGCCTTGGAGGATGTTCATTCAGTTATCTAATTTTGTAGAGAAAAAGCAGATAACAGACATGGCACAAAACTAAAGTAATTTAAAATGGCAACTTTCTGGCTTTAAGAAACGCTAAAAGAAATCAAGAACAAAAAATGTGGTAGTCAGTAATGGTTACTTTTTTTAACCAAGCATAGGGAAAAAGATTATGGAATCAATCAATTCTGAGGAAAGAATTATGGAATCATAATTATGGAATCATGAAAAACAAACAAACACCACCTCTGACTTTTATAACAGCTTGCAGTCTCTGAGGCATGGACTTAATGAGTGTCAAACAGTACTCTTCATCAATCTGGCTCCAACTTCCTCTGATTGCTGTTGCCAGATCAGCTTTGCAGGTTTACCTTGTCATGGACCATTTTCTTCAACTTCCACCAAAGATTTTCAATTGGATTGAGATCCAGACTATTTGCAGGCCAGGACATTGACCTTATGTGTCTTTTTTTCAAGGAATGTTTTCACAGTTTTTGCTCTATGGCACGATGCATTATCATCTTGAAAGATGATTTCATCCTCCCCAAACATCCTTTCAATTGATAGGACAAGAAAAGTGTCCAAAATGTCAACATAAACTTGTGCATTTATTGAAGATGTAATGACAGCCATCTCCCCGGTGTCTTTACCTGACATGCAATCCCATATCATCAATGACTGTGGAAATTTGCATGTTCTCTTCAGGCAGTCATCTTTATAAATCTCATTGGAACTGCACCAAACAAAAGTTCCAGCATCATCACCTTGCCCAATGCAGATTCGCGATTCATCTCTGAATATGACTTTCATCCAGTCATCCACAGTCCGCGATTGCTTTTCCTTAGCCCATTGTAACCTTGTTTTTTTCTGTTTAGGTGTTAATGATAGCTTTCGTTTAGCTTTTCTGTATGTAAATCCCATTTCCTTTAGGTGGTTTCTTACAGTTCGGTCACAGATGTTGACTCCAGTTTCCACCCATTCATTCCTCATTTGTTTTGTTGTGCATTTCCTGCTTTGGAGACATATTGCTTTAAGTTTCTGGTCTTGACGCTTTGATGTCTTCCTTGGTCTACCAGTATGTTTGACTTTAACACCCTTACCATGTTGTTTGTATTTGGTCCAGATTTTAGACACAGCTGACTGTGAACAACCAACATCTTTTGCAACATTGCATGATGATTTACTCTCTTTTAAGAGTTTGATAATCCTCTCCTTTGTTTCAATTGACATCTCTCGTGTTGGAGCCATGATTCATGTCAGTCCACTTGGAGCAACAGCTCTTCAAGTTGTAGTCACTCCTTTTTAGATGCGGACTAACGTGCAGATCTAATTTGATGCAGGTGTTAGTTTTGGGTATGAAAATTTACAGTTTGATTCCATAATTTTTTCCTCAGAATTGAGTGATTCCATAATTTTTCCCCTATGCTTGGTTAAAAAAGTAACCATTACTGACTACCACATTTTTTGTTCTTGATTTCATTTAGTTTTTCTTAAAGCCAGAACGTTGCCGTTTGAAGTGACTTTAGTTTTGTGCCATGTCTGTGATCTGCTTTTTTTCTACAAAATTAAACAACTGAATGAACATCCTCCAAGGCGATTCCATAATTTTTGCCAGGGGTTGTATATATATATATATATATATATATACATATATATACACAGTACAGACCAAAAGTTTGGACACAACTTCTCATTTAAAGATTTGTCTGTATTTTCATGACTATGAAAATTGTACATTCACACTGAAGACATCAAAACTATGAATTAACACATGTGGAATTATATACTTAACAAAAAAGTGTGAAACAACTGAAATTATGTCTTATATTCTAGGTTCTTCAAAGTAGACACCTTTTGCTTTGATGACTGCTTTGCATACTCTTTATGAGCTTCAAGAGGTAGTCACTGGGAATGGTCTTCAACAATCTTGAAGGAGTTCCCAGAGATGCTTAGCACTTGTTGGCCCTTTTGCCTTCACTCTGTGGTCCAGCTCACCCCAAACCATCTCGATTGCGTTCAGATCTGGTGACTGTGGAGGCCAGGTCATCTGGCGTAGCACCCCATCACTCTCCTTCTTGGTCAAATAGCCATTACACAGCCTAGAGGTGTGTTTGGGGTCATTGCCCTGTTGAAAAATAAATGATGGGCCAACTAAACGCAAACCGGATGGAATAGCATGCTGCTGCAAGATGCTGTGGTAGCCATGCTGGTTCAGTATGCCTTCAATTTTAAATAAATCCCCAACAGTGTCACCAGCAAAGCACCCCCACACCATCACACCTCCTCCTCCATGCTTCACGGTAGGAACCAGACATGTAGAGTCCATCTGTTCACCTTTTCTGCGTCGCACAAAGACACAGTGGTTGGAACCAAAGATCTCAAATTTGGACTCATGTTATGGACCTGGTGGTTAGGTGCACCCGGAATGACCTGATAGTTAATCTCGGAATCGGAACAAGCTCTGGGGAAATGGGAACTCTGCTGACCGCAAACCCTACTCCTATCATACACACTAGAAATAGCCGTGGAGCGTGCCTAACTCTGCCTAGACGCCTCTTCACAGCCTAAGAGCTAACTACCCCTAAAGATAGGAAATATAGCCTCACCTTGCCTCAGAGAAATTACCCAAAGGAAAAGGCAGCCCCCCACAAGTATTGACTGTGAGTTAAGAGGAAATCACAAACACAGGAATGAAATAGGTTTTAGCAAAGGAGGCCAGTCTAACTAAACAGATTTGAGGATAGAAAAGGGATCTTTGCGGTCAACACAAAAAAACTACAAATTACCACACAGAGTGTGCAAAAAGACCCCCGCACCGACTCACGGTGCGGTGGTGCCACTCTGCACCCCCAGAGCTTCCAGCTAGCAAGGCAATATCATGGTAGCAAGCTGGACTGAAACTTAGCAAGAAAAACAATGAACAACAAATAAGCTAGCAGGAACTTAGCTTCTGCTGGAGTAGGCAGGTCATCAGAAAGAGCCAGAGGGACCTGAACCAGTACTAAGACATCGACAGCTGGCATGGAATAATGATCTGAGTGGAGTTAAATAGAGCAGCCAGTCTAGCAATAATGAGGGCAGCTGAGAAGGAACCTCAAGCACTAGTAGCTCCACTCACAGCCACCAGAGGGAGTTCACAGACAGAACTCGCCAAAGTACCATTCATGACCACAGGAGGGAGTTCGAGAACGGAATTCACAACAGTACCCCCCCCCTTGAGGAGGGGTCACCGAACCCTCACCAGAGCCCCCAGGCCGATCAGGATGAGCCAAATGAAAGGCACGAACTAAATCGGCAGCATGGACATCAGAGGCAACAACCCAGGAATTATCCTCCTGACCATAGCCCTTCCATTTGACCAGGTACTGAAGTTTCCGTCTCGAAATACGAGAATCCAAAATCTTCTCCGCCACATACTCCAACTCCCCCTCGACCAACACCGGGGCAGGAGGATCAACGGAGGGAACCATAGGCGCCACATATCTCCGCAGCAACGACCTATGGAACACATTATGGATGGCAAAAGAAGCTGGAAGGGCCAAACGAAATGACACAGGATTGAGAATTTCAGAAATCTTATAAGGACCAATGAAACGAGGCTTAAACTTAGGAGAAGAAACCTTCATAGGAACATAACGAGACGACAACCAAACCAAGTCCCCAACACGAAGTCGGGGACAGACACAGCGACGGCGGTTAGCGAAACGTTGAGCCTTCTCCTGGGACAATGTCAAATTGTCCACCACGTGAGTCCAAATTTGTTGCAACCTGTCCACCACAGAATCTACACCAGGACAGTCCGAAGGCTCAACCTGCCCTGAAGAAAAACGAGGATGAAAACCAGAATTACAAAAAAAAGGCAAAACCAAAGTAGCCGAACTGGCCCGATTATTAAGGGCGAACTCAGCCAATGGCAAGAAGGTCACCCAATCATCCTGATCCGCAGAAACAAAACATCTCAGATATGTTTCCAAAGTCTGATTGGTTCGTTCGGTTTGGCCGTTTGTCTGAGGATGGAAGGCCGAAGAAAAAGACAAATCAATGCCCATCTTAGCACAAAAGGACTGCCAAAACCTTGAAACAAACTGGGAACCTCTGTCCGACACGATGTTCTCCGGAATGCCATGCAAACGAACCACATGCTGGAAAAATAATGGAACCAAATCAGAGGAGGAAGGCAGCTTAGGCAAGGGTACCAAATGGACCATTTTAGAGAAGCGATCACAAACCACCCAGATGACCGACATCCTTTGAGAAACAGGGAGATCTGAAATAAAATCCATGGAGACATGCATCCAGGGCCTCTTCGGGACCGGCAAGGGCAAAAGTAACCCACTGGCACGAGAACAGCAGGGCTTAGCCCGAGCACAAGTCCCACAGGACTGCACGAAAGAACGCACATCCCGCGACAAGGAAGGCCACCAAAAGGATCTAGCCACCAAATCTCTGGTACCAAAAATCCCAGGATGACCAGCCAACACCGAACAATGAATCTCAGAGATAACTCTATTAGTCCATCTATCAGGGACAAACAGTTTCTCCGCTGGACAATGGTCAGGTCTATCAGCCTGGAACTCCTGCAGCACCCGCCGCAAATCAGGGGAGATGGCAGACAGAATTACCCCCTCTTTAAGAATACCAGCCGGCTCAGGAACTTCAGGAGAATCAGGCACAAAACTCCTTGAAAGGGCATCAGCCTTCACATTCTTCGAACCCGGAAGGTATGAAACCACAAAATCGAAACGGGAGAAAAACAGCGACCATCTAGCCTGTCTAGGATTCAACCGCTTGGCAGACTCGAGATAAGTCAGGTTCTTGAGATCCGTTAAGACCACCACGCGATGCTTGGCTCCTTCAAGCCAATGTCGCCACTCCTCGAATGCCCACTTCATAGCCAACAACTCCCGATTGCCAACATCATAATTACGCTCAGCAGGCGAAAACTTTCTAGAAAAGAAAGCACATGGCTTCATCACAGAGCCATTAGAACTTCTCTGAGACAAAACAGCCCCTGCTCCAATCTCAGAAGCATCAACCTCGACCTGAAAAGGGAGCGAAACATCTGGCTGACACAACACAGGAGCCAAAGATAAACGACGTTTCAACTCCTGAAAAGCCTCAACGGCCGCAGAGGACCAATTCACCACACCAGCACCCTTCTTGGTCAAATCAGTCAACGGTTTAACAACACTAGAAAAATTAGCGATGAAGCGACGGTAAAAATTAGCAAAGCCCAGGAATTTCTGAAGGCTCTTCACCGATGTAGGCCGAGTCCAATCATAAATGGCCTGAACTTTAACAGGATCCATCTCGATAGTAGAAGGGGAAAAAATGAAGCCCAAAAAGGAAACCTTCTGAACTCCAAAGAGACATTTAGATCCCTTCACAAACAAGGAATTAGCACGAAGGACCTGGAACACCATTCTGACCTGCTTCACATGAGACTCCCAATCATCCGAAAAGACCAAAATATCATCCAGATACACAATCATGAATCTATCCAGATACTCTCGGAAGATGTCATGCATAAAGGACTGAAACACAGAGGGAGCATTAGAAAGCCCGAATGGCATCACCAGATACTCAAAATGGCCCTCGGGCGTATTAAATGCTGTTTTCCATTCATCGCCCTGTTTAATACGCACCAGATTATACGCCCCTCGAAGATCTATCTTGGTGAACCAACTAGCCCCCTTAATCCGAGCAAACAAATCAGACAGTAGAGGCAAAGGATACTGAAATTTGACCGTGATTTTATTGAGAAGGCGGTAATCTATACAAGGTCTCAGAAGGTCTACAAGGTCTTCTTGGCCACAAAAAAGAACCCTGCTCCCAATGGTGACGACGACGGGCGAATATGCCCTTTCTCCAAGGACTCCTTTATATAACTCCGCATAGCGGCGTGTTCTGGCACAGATAAATTGAAAAGTCGTCCCTTAGGGAACTTGCTACCAGGAATCAAATTAATAGCACAATCACAATTCCTATGAGGAGGTAGGGCACTGGATTTGGGCTCATCAAATACATCCCGGTAATCCGACAAAAACTCAGGGACTTCAGAAGGAGTGGAGGAAGAAATTGACAACAATGGAACATCGCCATGTACCCCTTGACAACCCCAACTGGACACAGACATTGATTTCCAATCTAATACTGGATTATGGACCTGTAGCCATGGCAAACCCAACACGACCACATCATGCAGATTATGCAACACCAAAAAGCGAATATCCTCCTGATGTGCAGGAGCCATGCACATGGTCAACTGAGTCCAGTACTGAGGCTTATTCTTGGCCAAAGGCGTGGCATCAATACCCCTCAATGGAATAGGATGCTGCAAGGGCTCCAAGAAAAAACCACAGCGCCTGGCAAACTCCAAGTCCATCAAATTCAGGGCAGCGCCTGAATCCACAAATGCCATAACAGAGTAGGACGACAAAGAGCAAATCAGAGTAACGGACAAAAGAAATTTAGGCTGAACAGTACCAATGGTGACGGACCTAGCGAACCGCTTAGTGCACTTAGGACAATCAGAGATAGCATGAGTGGAGTCACCACAGTAATAACACAGCCCCATTCTGACGTCTGTGTTCTTGCCGTTCAGCTCTGGTCAAAGTCCTATCACATTGCATAGGCTCAGGCCTCTGCTCAGAGAATACCGCCAAATGGTGCACAGTTTTGCGCTCACGTAAGCGCCGATCGATCTGTATAGCCAAGGACATTGATTCATTCAGACCAACAGGCGTGGGGAACCCCACCATAACATCCTTAAGGGCTTCAGAAAGACCCTTTCTGAAAATTGCTGCCAGGGCACACTCATTCCATTGAATAAGCACAGACCACTTTCTGAACTTCTGACAATATACCTCCGCTTCATCCTGACCCTGACACAAAGCCAGCAAAATTTTCTCTGCCTGATCCACAGAATTCGGTTCATCATAAAGCAATCCCAGCGCCAGAAAAAACGCATCTACATTACGCAATGCAGGATCTCCTGGCGCCAGGGAAAATGCCCAGTCTTGAGGGTCGCCACGTAACAAAGAAATAATGATTTTTACTTGCTGAATGGGGTCACCAGAAGAGCGGGGTTTCAGAGCAAGAAACAGTTTACAATTATTTTTGAAATTCTGAAACCTAGATCTATCCCCAGAAAACAAATCAGGAATTGGAATTCTAGGCTCTAACATAGGATTCTGAACTACATAATTTTGAATGCTTTGTACCCTTGCAGTGAGATGATCCACACTAGAGGACAGACCTTGAATGTCCATACCTACACCTGAGTCCAGAACCACCCAGAGGTTAAGGGGAAAAGAAAGACAAAACACACTGCAGAGAAAAAAAAATGGTCTCAGAACTTCTCTTATCCCTCTATTGCGATGCATTAACACTTTGTGGGCCAGCTGTACTGTTATGGACCTGGTGGTTAGGTGCACCCGGAATGACCTGATAGTTAATCTCGGAATCGGAACAAGCTCTGGGGAAATGGGAACTCTGCTGACCGCAAACCCTACTCCTATCATACACACTAGAAATAGCCGTGGAGCGTGCCTAACTCTGCCTAGACACCTCTTCACAGCCTAAGAGCTACCTACCCCTAAAGATAGGAAATATAGCCTCACCTTGCCTCAGAGAAATTACCCAAAGGAAAAGGCAGCCCCCCACAAGTATTGACTGTGAGTTAGGAGGAAATCACAAACACAGGAATGAAATAGGTTTTAGCAAAGGAGGCCAGTCTAACTAAACAGATTTGAGGATAGAAAAGGGATCTTTGCGGTCAACACAAAAAACTACAAAATACCACGCAGAGTGTGCAAAAAGACCCCCGCACCGACTCACGGTGCGGTGGTGCCACTCTGCACCCCCAGAGCTTCCAGCTAGCAAGGCAATATCATGGTAGCAAGCTGGACTGAAACTTAGCAAGAAAAACAATGAACAACAAACAAGCTAGCAGGAACTTAGCTTCTGCTGGAGTAGGCAGGTCATCAGAAAGAGCCAGAGGGATCTGAACCAGTACTAAGACATCGACAGCTGGCATGGAATAACGATCTGAGTGGAGTTAAACAGAGCAGCCAGTCTAGCAATAACGAGGGCAGCTGAGAAGGAACCTCAAGCACTAGTAGCTCCACTCACAGCCACCAGAGGGAGTTCACAGACAGAACTCGCCGAAGTACCATTCATGACCACATGAGGGAGTTCGAGAACGGAATTCACAACAGACTCATCAGACCAAAGCACAGATTTCCATTTGTCTAATGTCCATTCCTTGTGTTCTTTAGCCCAAACAAGTCTCTTCTGCTTGTTGCCTGTCCTTAGCAGTGGTTTCCTAGCAGCTATTTTACCATTAAGGCCTGCTGCACAAAGTCCCCTCTTAACAGTTGTTGTAGAGATGTGTCAGCTGCTAGAACTTTGTGTGGCATTGACCTGGTCTTTAATCTGAGATGCTGTTAACCTGCGGTTTCAGAGGCCGATGACTCAGATAAACTTATCCTCAGAAGCAGAGGTGACTCTTGGTCTTCCTTTCCTGGGGCGGTCCTCATGTGAGCCAGCGTCTTTGTTGCGCTTGATGGTTTTTGCCACTGCACTTGGGGACACTTTCAAAGTTTTCCCAATTTTTCGGACTGACTGACCTTCATTTCTTAAAGTAATCATGGCCACTTGTTTTTCTTTGCTTAGCTGTTTTTTTCTTGCCATAATGCAAATTCTAACAGTCTATTCAGTAGGACTATGATCTGTGTATCCACCAGACTTCTGCACAACACAACTGATGGTCCCAACCCCATTTATAAGGCAAGAAATCCCACTTATTAAACCTGACAGGGCACACCTGTGAAGTGAAAACCATTCCCGGTGACTACCTTTTGAAGCTCATCAAGAGAATGCCAAGAGTGTGCAAAGCAGTCATCAAATCAAAAGGTGGCTACTTTGAAGAACCTAGAATATAAGACATATTTTCAGTTGTTTCACACTTTTTTGTTAAGTATATAATTCCAAATGTGTTAATTCATAGTTTTGATGCCTTCAGTGTGAATGTACAATTTTCATAGTCATGAAGATACAGAAAAATATTTAAATGAGAAGGTGTGTCCAAACTTTTCGTCTGTACTGTATATATTTATATTTCATACAGAGCTAGATAGCAAATAAGCTGGTAATTCAATTGTCAGCTTTTGCTAAATCATTACCGAACCCACCAGGATACGAGACATGGTTTACATACAGTAAACCATTGCATAGCCATTATATTTTTATATATCCCTCTCTAATAATGTTAGTAGTGTGTGTGTGTAAAATTAAGAGCTGTAGGTCTTAAATTAAAGGGTTAATTCACGGAAAAAACTGGCGTTGGCTCCAGCACAATTTTCTCCGCCAGAGAGGGAAAGCCAGTGACTGAGGGCAGATATTAATAGCCTAGAGAGGGACCATGGTTATTGCCCCTGACTAAAAATATCTGCCCCAGCCACCCCAGAAAAGGCGCATCTTACAGATGTGCCTATTCCGGCACTTAGCCTCTCTCTTCTCATTGCCCTGTGGCATTGGCATATGGGGTAATAAGTGGTTAATGTCACCTTGCTATAAGGTGACATTAAGCCTGGTGTATAATGGAGAGGTGTCAATAAGACACCTATCCATTATTAAGCCACTAGTTTGAAAGGGTTAAAAATACACACACATTAAGAATAAAGTCTTGTAATTAAATAATCACACAGGTTTTAAAATCTTTATTGTATGTTCAATCCAAGCGAAGCTGTAATAATTATAGGGGATAACTCAGGAGACTCTTTGCATGGAACAAGACAACTACAGGACAAAGTTTTATAAGTGGTAAAGTCTATATTATCACATGGTGATTCAAACAGTTGCAGGGAGAAACTCAAGTCCACAACACTTGGTGTAAATATTAAACGCAGCTTAACAGTCCATAGGGAACCTCAGAGGAAAATGCAAACACACAGAAAGTATATGAAGCACAATTATTCTTGAGGATACTTGACACGAATAAGTCCTTGTTAGTCCAAACACAAATAGATATGCTTATAAGGCAGTTCAAATAATATCTTAGCTCAACCAGGGAAGCCTGGGTAATAGTCTCAGGTTTTTGCTGGACATAGTCTCCATGTCCAGCAAATGCAGATGGAGAAAACACAAGCAGCAGATGAAGGAGGATTACTGGAAACTGATGTATGCAGCAGGAACTCAGAGCAGAGTAGCAGGATCACCACACAGGTAAACAGGAGCAGGTATATAGCCAGGGAGTCACCAGGGTCAGGAGCTGGATGCAAGGCAGAATACTCTAGCACAGACTGAAGGTTGGGGTGGAGTTTTATAGCAGGAAGACACAGTGCACATAAGACCAAAGATGCCATCTTGGAAAAGGGCAGTAATGCACTAAAGGTAATAAAAAATGTTCATAGTTCTGACACAAGCCCTCGTTCATCTGTATAAAAAATGTAAAATAAAAAAGCAACAATATCCCATACCTTATCCCAAACAATAGCCTATATCACAGGCACTTCCAAAGTAAAGCAAATATCCAAAAAATAGAACCAAAACGGAAGCTTTGTGCCAATAAAAACATGAATTTTATTAATAATACATTAAAATTCTAATAAAGTCCAAATGACAGTCAGTGGTAAAACATAAGACAGAATATATACTGTCTGCTGAGGAGATACATACGTCAGTACACCTTATCCAACAAAAAGTGTTCCCTAATCAATACAGCCCAGAAACAAAAAGGTGTATAGGGTACATAGATACTTAGTAGCCTAAATGTTTAAATATACACTATTCCATATATATGGGCTAAATAGAAATGCATGGATCAGCACTACATGTCATTACATAAGCTGGGGCTGCATAGTGTCTTAAATTAAATAAGGAGGTATATACACCTAAAGAAGTATAAATTAGCCCTTAAACAAATTGACAATGGTATCACTGTGTATAACCAAGAATACTTGCCACATGGTAATGTTCAAATATGAGGCATATGAAGTAATGCCACTGTGTATATCAGCATACTGACCGTATGTCAAGTAATGCACAGACATAAGACATAGGGAGAGGTGAAAGTAAGTTTTACCTGTACCAGCAGAGCAGTAAATGGACCCCGACGCGCGTTTCGCGGTTAAGCTTCGTCCAGGGGAGTAGTCTTGGCTATAGTGGCCATACAGGGGTTTATATAGCAGCTATAAAGCAGTGGTGGCAGCGGTTGGTAATGGCGCTTGCATCGACAACGCCGGTTCGGACGTCACTTCCGCTCAGCGTCACAAGCGGATCGCCCGCTCCCCAACCCGACGCGTCAGAGCAGGGGAGCGAGACGAGCCACACAGAAGAGACGCGTTGCTATAGCGACCCGATGCCGGGAGTCTCAGCAGGCGCACACCGCATAGATAGAGAGGGAATTCGCTAACAGAATTACACATAAATAGGTAAAAAAGTGACTAGTGCATGAATTGATCATTATGCCTCCAAGCGGAATATCAAATAATGTGAAGAAGAAGAATTAAAGTGCTAATCTATTGTGTGCAGTGAATAAAAGTGACTAGTGCATAACTGAGCATGATAAATCCCCACTGAGCCTTCAGTCACGGAGATAATGGTGATATATATAAATAATAATGTAAAAAATATATATTTATGTATGTGTACATTATTAATTAATCAATCCATATATATAAAAAAACAATAATATTTTTTCTAATAAGAGTGAATCATTTCATCACATATTAATACTTATGTAAAATACATTGTTAAAGAGGCATATATATTTATACTACTGTCATAATATATGAGTGAACAAATACATCAATACATATAAGTGCAAATAAATACATAATATAAATACATATATACCCTCCACATTGGACCAAATATAGTAAAAATACCATTACATACAGACATACATATATTATAAATACACATATAATGTAGAAAAATGGTGAATTTTGATAGACGTAAAATCCCAGCTTCACATGAATATCGAACTGCATATATAGCCAAACACTGCAGGTCATGACATCAAGTACACAGGACTAATCAGGAGCTAAAAACTAAAAAGAAAATAATTAAAATCATACATATATTACAAATAAAAAGCCGCTAAACAAAACACACATTAAAGAAAGGGGGCATAGCTAAGCACCTCATTAAGACCCAGCGGTTGCATTGAATTCACTCTAGAGATCCAGCGAGTTTCCAACTGTGCACGATTCTTCCTCCAATTACCTCCTCTTTGGTCCACAAACACTTTATCTATCCCTATGACTTTCAAGAGCTTCGCATTGGAGTTGTGATGACTTTTAAAATGCCTCGCCAATGGTTTTAATGTAATGGTATCCTCAACTTCCTTTGCTTTGATGATGTCATTGTGATCTTACCCTTATTTTTAATGCTCTAGATGTCAACCCCACATATACTTTGGGACAGGGGCATTGTGCATAATATATCACTCCAGTTGTATTGCAGGTGATATGTTGGGTTATGGTGAAATTTTTTTTACCATCACTGGAGGCAAATGTTAGTGCATGGTCAATGTTAGGACATGCAATGCAATTCTTGCAAGGAAAGCAACCCCATTTTTGTCCTCTGGATCCAAATGCCTTCTCTATTTTGGGGCCAGCATAATAGCTATGTACAAGATGGTCTTTTAAATTGCTAGATCTCCGATATGTAATGGAGGGGTAGTTTGGCAGATATCTCTTCAAATCCTTGTCAGTTTGTAGGAGTGGCCAAAAATTTTTTAAAACATTTCTCATCTCACTCCACTGTTCTGTGTAAGTAGATATGAACCTCACCTTTTGCTCTGTGGGTGGTTTCATCTTTGGATTCATTAGAGTTGGCCGCGCCATTCTCGTCGCTTTATGTAGTCCTCTCTTGATACTTCGCCTAGAGTAGCCTCTATCATAAAATCTCATAGACAGATTTTCCGCCTGTTCAGAAAAGAATTGTTCGTTAGAGCAAATCCTTTTAATTCTAATGAATTGTCCTGTTGGTATGCCTTCAATCAGAGCTTTCGGATGGGATGAAGATGCGTGCAGCAAAGAGTTGACTGCTGTCTCCTTTCTGAACACATTAGTTTCCAAGAACCCATTGGCTCCCTTACTGATCTGGACATCCAGGAAATCCAATGATGTCTGACTATACTTGCATGTCAGTTTAATATTAACGTTGTTGTCATTGAGGATGTCCCGAAAAAACAGAAGGTCCTGTTCTGAGCCCTGCCAAATCATGAGAATGTCATCAATGAAGCAAACCCAGAACAGGACCTTCTCAATATATGCAATAGGATTGACAAAGAATATCTGCCTCTCCCAGCTGCCCATGAATAAATTCGCATATGAGGGGGCAAAAGCCGCCCCCATTGCCGTTCCTCTTTGCTGTACATATATTGTTTCTTTGAACACAAAATAATTGTGCTCCAAAACAAATTTTAATAGCTCCAGAAGGAAGTCACTCAATCTTTTGTCTATATCTGAGGCCTGGAGAAATGATTCAACAGCTGTAATGCCATGTTGATGTTGTATGGCAGTATATAAAGACTCCACATCAAAAGATACCTGTTATGACCCCAATGGCGAGGGTCTCAGAGGTACGTGGAAGTCTGCAGAATACAAAAATCCAGCTCATAGGGCAGTGGTAACTGGTTTGACCATATATCTACTCCTAACGCCAACACTAGAAGTAGCCGGGGATCATTCCTACGTTGATTCTAGATGACACGCTCCAGCCGGAGAATCTAGCTACCCCTAGTAGAGGAAAACAAAAGACCTTTCTTGCCTCCAGAGAAGGGGACCCCAAAGCTGGATAGAAGCCCCCCACAAATAATAACGGTGAGGTAAGAGGAAATGACAAACACAGAAATGAACCAGGTTTAGCACAGAGAGGCCCGCTTACTGATAGCAGAATAAAGAAAGGTAACTTATATGGTCAACAAAAACCCTATCAAAATCCACACTGGAAATTCAAGAACCCCCGAACCGTCTAACGGTCCGGGGGGAGAACACCAGCCCCCTAGAGCTTCCAGCAAAGGTCAGGATACAGATTTGGGACAAGCTGGACAAAAATACAAAACCAAAACAAATAGCAAAAAGCAAAAGGCAGACTTAGCTGATATAACTGGAACCAGGATCAGTAGACAAGAGCACAGCAGACTAGCTCTGATAACTACGTTGCCAGGCATTGAACTGAAGGTCCAGGGAGCTTATATAGCAACACCCCTAACTAACGACCCAGGTGCGGATAAAAGGAATGACAGAAAAAACCAGAGTCAAAAAACTAGTAACCACTAGAGGGAGCAAAAAGCAAATTCACAACAGATACCAGCCACATGTCATCTTCCATAGGTATCCCTTCAATTTTGTTAAGGACATCCCCCGTGTCTTTAATGTATGAAGGTAAATTGCAGACAAGTGGTTTCAAATAAAAGTCAAGATATTTCCCAATTACCTCACACAAGCTGCCATTTCCCGACACTATCGGGCGTCCTGGGGGTGCCGTCATACTTTTGTGAATCTTTGGCGTAAAATAGATGCATGCCGTCTTTGGATAAACAGGAATTAAATGTGTCCTGAGCTCCTTAGTGATCACTCCCTCTTGGAAGGCTCTCTCCAAAATTTCTTGTAATTCACTCTGAAAGGAAAGAGTCGGGTTATATGTAAGTCTTTTATAGCAGCTGGTGTCCCTCAGCTGTCTAAACGCCTCTCTTTCATACATTCTCGTTGATAGAATGATGATGTTCCCCCCTTTGTCCGCAGGTTTAATTACTATATCCCTCATGCTCTGTTTTTTCGGGACATCCTCAATGACAACAACGTTAATATTAAACTGACATGCAAGTATAGTCAGACATCATTGGATTTCCTGGATGTCCAGATCAGTAAGGGAGCCAATGGGTTCTTGGAAACTAATGTGTTCAGAAAGGAGACAGCAGTCAACTCTTTGCTGCACGCATCTTCATCCCATCCGAAAGCTCTGATTGAAGGCATACCAACAGGACAATTCATTAGAATTAAAAGGATTTGCTCTAACGAACAATTCTTTTCTGAACAGGCGGAAAATCTGTCTATGAGATTTTATGATAGAGGCTACTCTAGGCGAAGTATCAAGAGAGGACTACATAAAGCGACGAGAATGGCGCGGCCAACTCTAAAGAATCCAAAGATGAAACCACCCACAGAGCAAAAGGTGAGGTTCATATCTACTTACACAGAACAGTGGAGTGAGATGAGAAATGTTTTAAAAAAATTTTGGCCACTCCTACAAACTGACAAGGATTTGAAGAGATATCTGCCAAACTACCCCTCCATTACATATCGGAGATCTAGCAATTTAAAAGACCATCTTGTACATAGCTATTATGCTGGCCCCAAAATAGAGAAGGCATTTGGATCCAGAGGACAAAAATGGGGTTGCTTTCCTTGCAAGAATTGCATTGCATGTCCTAACATTGACCATGCACTAACATTTGCCTCCAGTGATGGTAAAAAAAATTTCACCATAACCCAACATATCACCTGCAATACAACTGGAGTGATATATTATGCACAATGCCCCTGTCCCAAAGTATATGTGGGGTTGACATCTAGAGCATTAAAAATATGGGTAAGAGAACATCACAATGACATCATCAAAGCAAAGGAAGTTGAGGATACCATTACATTAAAACCATTGGCGAGGCATTTTAAAGGGAACCTGTCACCACGTTTTTGGAAGATGGGATAAAAATAGCGTTAAATAGGGGCAGAGGTGGGCGTTACATTAGTGTGTGTGTTATGCGTTTATTACCCACCTAAGTTGCCGAAATAACTTTGCAAAGTCTCCGTTTTCGCCTGTCAATCAGGCTGGTCAGGTCACATGGGCGTGGTGTCTTCACCCAGATTTGGCGTAGTTTTCCGTTGGTGGCGTAGTGGTGTGCGCATGCCCAAAGTCCGGAATCCTCTTCCAGGGGATTTAAAATAGCGCGGTGTTCGTTATTGCATTGGTGATCGGTGGGCGCGGCCATCTTCCTTTGGCCGCGCGTGCGCAGAAGCGGCGCTCTGCTGGCCGCGGCTTCAGGAAAATGGCCGCGGGATGCCGCGCGTGCGCAGATGGATATCGCGGCGGCCATTTTCCTGAAGCCGCGGCCAGCAGAGCGCCGCTTCTGCGCACGCGCGGCCAAAGGAAGATGGCCGCGCCCACCGATCACCAATGCAATAACGAACACCGCGCTATTTTAAATCCCCTGGAAGAGGATTCCGGACTTTGGGCATGCGCACACCACTACGCCACCAACGGAAAACTACGCCAAATCTGGGGGAAGACAACGCCCATGCGACCTGACCAGCCTGATTGACAGGCGAAAACGGAGACTTTGCAAAGTTATTTCGGCAACTTAGGTGGGTAATAAACGCATAACACACACACTAATGTAACGCCCACCTCTGCCCCTATTTAACGCTATTTTTATCCCATCTTCCAAAAACGTGGTGACAGGTTCCCTTTAAAAGTCATCACAACTCCAATGCGAAGCTCTTGAAAGTCATAGGGATAGATAAAGTGTTTGTGGACCAAAGAGGAGGTAATTGGAGGAAGAATCTTGCACAGTTGGAAACTCGCTGGATCTCTAGAGTGAATTCAATGCAACCGCTGGGTCTTAATGAGGTGCTTAGCTATGCCCCCTTTCTTTAATGTGTGTTTTGTTTAGCGGCTTTTTATTTGTAATATATGTATGATTTTAATTATTTTCTTTTTAGTTTTTAGCTCCTGATTAGTCCTGTGTACTTGATGTCATGACCTGCAGTGTTTGGCTATATATGCAGTTCGATATTCATGTGAAGCTGGGATTTTACATCTATCAAAATTCACCATTTTTCTACATTATATGTGTATTTATAATATATGTATGTCTGTATGTAATGGTATTTTTACTATATTTGGTCCAATGTGGAGGGTATATATGTATTTATATTATGTATTTATTTGCACTTATATGTATTGATGTATTTGTTCACTCATATATTATGACAGTAGTATAAATATATATGCCTCTTTAACAATGTATTTTACATAAGTATTAATATGTGATGAAATGATTCACTCTTATTAGAAAAAATATTATTGTTTTTTTATATATATGGATTGATTAATTAATAATGTACACATACATAAATATATATTTTTTACATTATTATTTATATATATCACCATTATCTCCGTGACTGAAGGCTCAGTGGGGATTTATCATGCTCAGTTATGCACTAGTCACTTTTATTCACTGCACACAATAGATTAGCACTTTAATTCTTCTTCTTCACATTATTTGATATTCCGCTTGGAGGCATAATGATCAATTCATGCACTAGTCACTTTTTTACCTATTTATGTGTAATTCTGTTAGCGAATTCCCTCTCTATCTATGCGGTGTGCGCCTGCTGAGACTCCCGGCATCGGGTCGCTATAGCAACGCGTCTCTTCTGTGTGGCTCGTCTCGCTCCCCTGCTCTGACGCGTCGGGTTGGGGAGCGGGCGATCCGCTTGTGACGCTGAGCGGAAGTGACGTCCGAACCGGCGTTGTCGATGCAAGCGCCATTACCAACCGCTGCCACCACTGCTTTATAGCTGCTATATAAACCCCTGTATGGCCACTATAGCCAAGACTACTCCCCTGGACGAAGCTTAACCGCGAAACGCGCGTCGGGGTCCATTTACTGCTCTGCTGGTACAGGTAAAACTTACTTTCACCTCTCCCTATGTCTTATGTCTGTGCATTACTTGACATACGGTCAGTATGCTGATATACACAGTGGCATTACTTCATATGCCTCATATTTGAACATTACCATGTGGCAAGTATTCTTGGTTATACACAGTGATACCATTGTCAATTTGTTTAAGGGCTAATTTATACTTCTTTAGGTGTATATACCTCCTTATTTAATTTAAGACACTATGCAGCCCCAGCTTATGTAATGACATGTAGTGCTGATCCATGCATTTCTATTTAGCCCATATATATGGAATAGTGTATATTTAAACATTTAGGCTACTAAGTATCTATGTACCCTATACACCTTTTTGTTTCTGGGCTGTATTGATTAGGGAACACTTTTTGTTGGATAAGGTGTACTGACGTATGTATCTCCTCAGCAGACAGTATATATTCTGTCTTATGTTTTACCACTGACTGTCATTTGGACTTTATTAGAATTTTAATGTATTATTAATAAAATTCATGTTTTTATTGGCACAAAGCTTCCGTTTTGGTTCTGTTTTTTGAATATCCCATACCTGTCCGCTCTACAGTCATGTCCCACTCTGTAAATCCATCTCAAGGGGTTAAATACTTTACAACCGGGAGCGCTGCTAATTCGGCCGCTCCTTGCTGTAAAAGACTGGGGAATGAGTGAAATGCAGGGAAAGGAGCTTCGGTGACTAGCGGTGCCATCACCGAAGCTGCGCCCCCTGGCAGCATGAACTCATATGAACTCTGCAGCATGGGAAAATATTCAGAAACTTTCCTACGCTACAGAGTTCATGCCTCCAGGGGGCGCAGCTTTGGTGACGGCACTGCTAGTCACCGAAGCTCCGTTCCCTGGATTTCATTCATTCCCCAGTCTTTTACAGATGGGAGCGGCCACATTAGCAGCGCTTCTGGTTGTAAAGTATTTAACCCCCTTGAGATGGATTTACAGCGTGGGACATGACTGTACGGCGGACAGGTATGGGGTATTGTTGCTTTTTTATTTTGCATTTTTTTACAGAAGACAAGGGTCGTCAGTTGGATTGAGCGTGCAATAAAGATATTAAAACCCCATGTGTTTTTTTATTTCGTTAAAATACTTTATTCTTAATGTGTGTGTGTATTTTTAACCCTTTCAGACTAGTGGCTTAATAATGGATATGTGTTTTATTGACACCTCTCCGTTATTATCCAGGCTTAATGTTACTTTACAATAGCAAGGTGACATTAACCCCTTATTACCCCATATCCCACCACTACAGGGCAGTGGGAAGAGGGAGGCTAAGTTCCGGAACAGATGCGCCTTTTCTGGGGTGGCTGGGGGCAGATGTTTTTAGCCAGGGGTGGGCCAATAACCATGGTCCCTCTCTAGGCTATTAATATCTGCCCTCAGTCATTGGCTTTTCCTCTCTGGCAGAGAAAATTGCACGGGAGCCCACGTCAGTTTTTTCCGTGAATTAACCCTTTAATTTAACACTTACAGCTCCCAAATTTTACACACACACTATAACATTATTAGTGAGGGATATAAAAAAATATAACATATATGCAATGGTTTACTGTATGTAAACCATGTCTCATATCCTGTCGGGTTCGGTAATGATGTAGCTATCTAGCTCTGTATGAAATATATATTTATATTTGAGAAAAGCTCAGTAGAGCTGAAACGTCGCACTATGTGGGCTGAATAAATCCTGCAAATTTCTTGAAATGGTGGAGTGCTGCCTTCTTTTTTGATACTATGTGAAGTGGACGACCAGTGGACAGGTTGCCTGGAGGCTTTGCACCCGGAGATAAGTAATATTGCTGTGCTGTTCCTTTTTTACGAATATATATATATATATATATATATATATATATATATCACTAACATTATATATATATATATATATATATATATATATATTAGACTGTATATATGTTTTCACGAATATTTGAGCCCATGGATCCATTTTATGTCCATTTTGCAAGCCGGCGAGAAAATATCGCCATACGGATGACACACGGATAGTGTTGAGCATTCCGATACCGCAAGTGTCGGGTATCGGCCGATACTTGCGGGTATCTGAATTCCGATACCGAGATCCGATACTTTTGTGGTATCGGGTATCGGTATCGAAACAACATTAATGTGTAAAAGAAAGAATTAAAATAAAAAATATTGCTATACTCACCTCTCCGACGCAGCCTGGACCTCACCGAGGGAACCGGCAGCGTTCTTTGCTTAAAATGCGCGCGTTTACTTCCTTCCGTGACGTCACGGCTTGTGATTGGTCGCGTGCCGCCCATGTGACCGCGACGCGACCAATCACAGCAAGCCGTGACGTAATTTCAGGTCCTGAATGCCTAATTCTGCATTCAGGACCTGAAAATTACGTCACGGCTTGCTGTGATTGGTCGCATCACGGTCACATGGGCGGCACGCAACCAATCACAAGCCGGAACGTAATTTTAAAATCCTGAATGCCTAGAATTAGGCATTGAGGACCTGAAAATTACGTCACGGCTTGCTGTGATTGGTCGCGTCGCGGCCACATGGGTGGCACGTGACCAATCACAAGCCGTGACGTCACGGAAGGAAGTAAACGTGCGCATTTTAAGCAAAGAACGCTGCCGGTTCCCTCGGTGAGGTCCAGGCTGCGTCGGAGAGGTGAGTATAGCAATATTTTTTATTTTAATTCTTTCTTTTACACATTAATATGGATCCCAGGGCCTGAAGGAGAGTTTCCTCTCCTTCAGACCCTGGGAACCATCAGGAATGCCGTCCGATACTTGAGTCCCATTGACTTGTATTGGTATCGGGTATCGGTATCGGATTAGATCCGATACTTTGCCGGTATCGGCCGATACTTTCCGATACCGATACTTTCAAGTATCGGACGGTATCGCTCAACACTACACACGGATAATTTTTGGAGAAAAAAATCGCATCCTCGCACTGCACACGGATAACATACAAATCACTGTTGGGGAACATTTCTGCGATTCTCGTCTGTTTAAAACGGACCGATTTTTTATACGTTGTGTGTGACTCCAGCCTAAAACTAATGAAAACGCTACAAAAGCTTCTACCCAGAGAGCCAAATCTGACATTCTCGGCAGCGGCATAGTCACATGGATTGGTGCCACTTAATGAGCCATGCAGTCATTGTTACAGCTGGTTTGCAGGTAATTGGGGAATGTCAGGTTGGAAAATGTGTGCTTCTGAGTATATATAGGAATAAGGCTTAAATACTGTCTGTCTTGAAGACATTGAAAAGGTCTCTTTTGTAGTGAGCGGTAGAATAATGGGCTGCACATGTTTCTACTGAAGACTCTTATGAGGATTAAGTTAAGTAATATCTCCTGATTCTAAGTTCCCCATTCATTCCTATTATACAACAGCGCGCAATACATTATCTTCAATGAGTCATGAGGTCTGGACAGACAAGCAATGAGGCCTGAAGGAAATGAAGGCACATGACATTCAGTGGAAAATTAGAACATATGTACAAAATTATACAGAGCTTCTTTAGACTTTAGATACCACCAGTGGCCCTCATCAGCTTGACTGGTAGCTCCCATGGATTGTTATGAAATATTGCTTCTTCCTATGTGAAATGTTTGGAAATATCATTTAACCCCGATACATCACGACAACTAGCAGAAAGACCATATGTGTAGGGGCACATGGGCTCTGGCTGTAGGCAAAGGGGCTCACCATAAAGCTAGGTTCACATGACCATATTTTAGGTCTGAGTGCTGTCAGTGAAATAAACCTGACACTACTTGGACAAATTTTTCAATGAGTCTGAATGTTTAATTGTAAAAAAAAAAAAAAAAAAAAAAAATAGCAGCATGCACTATTCTTTTCTGTATTTCAGTTGAGACTCAGCCGCTCACCATTCAATTCTATGGACGCACAAAAGAAAATTGTATCCCATGCGGATCACTCCTACAGCATCCGAATTTACAGATACATTGCTATAATTAAAGGAAACTATATTTGGTCTTGTTAATTTTAACAACTGCTGATGGATAAAAACGGAAGCCAATACAAAAGAAAAATTGTACATTTTTTTGATGAGAAACTGGGTTTCTTGCTATTTAATAGATTGCTGACTACATAACCCCTTCGTGACCTTTGAAGTACCTATACGTCATGGTTGGAAAGGGTTTTTTCGACCTTTGACGTATAGGTAGGTCATGGCGATTGCACGGAGCACGAGACGTGCCTACACGATCGCCGCCAGGTGCTCGGCTTAAGTGAAAGCTGAGCCCCAGGAGTCACTACAAAAACCCAGCCCCACCCCCGGCTGTTTATCCCCATCAATAGCGATCGCAGCATTGAGACGGCAGGAAAACAGGAAGACAGAGAGTGCTCCCTCTGTCGTCCGATCGACACTGCAGAAATGTAATCACGGGCTTAAAGTTGTCATGACGACCTGCGGGTCTGCCAACTATGGTGAGCCTGTTAGACCATGCCATGGTCTAAGAGGCAAGTGTTTGTGTATCACTAACAGATATAATGCATTGCAATGCCTGAGCACTGCAAAGCATTATATCAGTGATCAGCGTAGTAAAACTTAAAGACATATAGAGTAAGTAAAAAAATGTAAAAAAAATTGTTAAATTATTTTTTTTTTAAAGTTACAAAGTAAAGAACAGAAAGAACAGAAAAAAAGAAAATATTATACCAACAAATGCATATATTTATGTAAGGACAAAAATAAACACAAAAAAAGTACACATATCTGGTATTGCCATGTCACCCCTTCAGTGAGCAATGTAAAAAAAAAAGTAAAATAACTATGCTCTTTCATCATGTCGCCAAACAAAAGTGGAATAAAACGCAATAAAAAAGACAAATGTAAACAAAAACGGTACAGCTGAAAATGTCATCTTTTCCCGCCACAAAAAAACCATCATACAGCTGTCAGCTGTGAAATCAAAAAGCTATAGGTCTCAGAATAAAGCAATGTAAAAACAATTCTTTTTATATAAATAGTTTTTATTGTGCAAAAGTGACAAAACATAATAAAGATATAATTGTGGGATCGTTGTAATTGTATTGACCTGAAGAATAAAGCAGTCTTGGCAATTTTACCACATGGTTAACAACATAAAAAAAAATCCTCAACATTAGTTTTGGTTCACTCTGCCTCTCAAAAATAGAAAGCGATCAAAAATGACATGGATCCGAATATGGCAACAATAAAACTCCTGCAATTCCTGCAAAAAAAGTCCTCACGGGACTCTGCCGGCAGATATATACAGTCATGGCCAAAAGTATTCACACCCCTGCAATTCTGTCAGATAATACTCAGTGTCTTCCTGAAAATGATTGCAAACACAAATTCTTTGGTATTATTATCTTCATTTAGTTTGTCTTAAATGAAAAAAAACAAAAATAATTGTTCTAAAGCCAAATTGGATATAATTCCACACCAAAAATAAAAAAGGGGGTGGACAAAAGTATTGGCACTGTTCGAAAAATCATGTGATGCTTCTCTAATTTGTGTAATTAACAGCACCTGTAACATACCTGTGGCACCTAACAGGTGTTGGCAATAACAAAATCACACTTGCAGCCAGTTGACATGGATTAAAGTTGACTCAACCTCTGTCCTGTGTCCTTGTGTACCACATTGAGCATGGAGAAAAGAAAGAAGACCAAAGAACTGTCTGAGGACTTGAGAAACCAAATTGTGAGGAAGCATGAGCAATCTCAAGGCTGCAAGTCCATCTCCAAAGACCTGAATGTTCCTGTGCCTACCTGTGCGCTGTGTCATCAAGAAGTTTAAAGCCCATGGCACTGTGGCTAACCTCCCTAGATGTGGACGGAAAAGAAAAATTGACAAGAGACTTCAACGCAAGATTGTGCGGATGTTGGATAAAGAACCTCGACTAACATCCAAACAAGTTCAAGCTGCCCTGCAGTCCGAGGGTACAACAGTGTCAACCTTTACTATCCATTGGCGTCTGAATGAAAAGGGACTGTATGGTAGGAAACCCAGGAAGACCACACTTCTTACCCCGAGACATAAAAAAGCCAGGCTGGAGTTTGCCAAAACTTACCTGAAAAAGCCTAAAACGTTTTGGAAGAATGTTCTCTGGTCAGATGAGGCAAAGTAGAGTTTTTTGGGCAAAGGCATCAACATAGAGTTTACAGGAAAAAAAAAGAGGCATTCAAAGAAAAGAACACGGTCTCTACAGTCAAACATGGCGGAAGTTCCCTGATGATTTGGGGTTGCTTTGCTGCCTCTGGCACTGGACTGCTTGACCGTGTGCATGGCATTATGAAGTCTGAAGACTACCAACAAATTTTGCAGCATAATGTAGGGCCCAGTGTGAGAAAGCTGGGTCTCCCACAGAGGTCATGGGTCTTCCAGCAGGACAATGACCCAAAACACACTTCAAAAACCACTAGAAAATGGTTTGAGAGAAAGCACTGGAGACTTCTAAGGTGGCCAGCAATGCGTCCAGACCTGAATCCCATAGAACACCTGTGGAGAGATCTAAAAATGGCAGTTTGGAGAAGGCACCCTTCAAATATCAGGAACCTGGAGCAGTTTGCCAAAGAAGAATGGTCTAAAATTCCAGCAGAGCATTGTAAGAAACTCATTGATGGTTACCAGAAGCGGATGGTCGCAGTTATTTTGGCTAAAGGTTGTGCAACCAAGTATTAGGCTGAGGGTGCCAATACTTTTGTCTGGCCCATTTTTGGAGTTTTGTGTGAAATGATCAATTTTTGCTTTTTGCTTCATTCTCTTTTGTATTTTTTCATTTAAGACAAATTAAATGAAGATAATAATACCAAAGAATTTGTGTTTGCAATCATTTTCAGGAAGAAACTGAGTATTATCTGACAGAATTGCAGGGGTGTGAATACTTTTGGCCATGACTGTAGAATAATTATAGGTCTCACAATATGGTGATGCAAAAACATTTTCTTGTAAAGAAAAGCGTCTTAGCGTGTGTCAGCTGCCAAACATAAAAACTGATAAAAATCTGGTATCGCTGTAATCGCATCGATCAGAACAATAAAGTCATCTAATCACTTATACCGCACGAGGAATGTCATAAAAAATAAATACCAAGTCTTGAACTGCTGTTGATTTGTTTATTCTGCTTCTCACAGATCGCAGTAAGACTAGGCTTTCTGTGTAAATATCTGAAATTCATGATTCATATGGAACCCCCAGCCGGAAATTCCCAAAGTGAGGCAGATGGAGACACTAGATGCCGTCTGGCCTACAGTATGATTCAGCTTTGTCAGTCTAAGCATGCTGCGGTTGGCAAGTGTTTACACTTCTGAAAAGAAAGACACAACTGAACAGAGGCCAGGCGGAGTCCAGAGTAACTCTGCTGCCTCATTATAGTGAATGGATCCCTTCAGGGTTTAATCTGAATCACATCATTCAGAGAGTTAGATGGAAACCCTGATGTAAGTGCTCAGCAAAGAGCGCAGGATAAATGTGATCCAAAATTTTATGTAAAAAATAATTACTGGTGGCAAAAAGTGATATGACTCTTTGCCCCCAAAAAGAAACCAGCAAAGTCTTCATTCCCAAATTCAAAGGCCCCACAGCATGCCTAAACCACATTTAGCATTCACGTATTTCTGTTGTGATGAAAGCCCCCTTAATTTATGGGGCGCCGGTCTCCAGAAGCACGAATTGAGCACAAAGTTTGGGCACTACGATGTACTGGGCACTACAATGTATGGGCACTGCAATGGCAGATTTGAACTTTTTACTCAGCAACATCCATTGCTGCTCGTTTCTGTAAAACAGCCATGAAATCAATCATCACTATACCTGTAGATAAATTCCCAAAGGGGGGTAATTTTCAAAATGGAGTCACTTGAAGAGGGGATTCTGCTCTTCTGGCACTTAGGAGCTCTGTATATGGAAATATCTAGGAAAATTTGTTCTCAGAGTTACTGTAAATAGCACTCTGTCCATCCAGAGTCTTGCTGTATTATTATTATTTATTTATATAGCACCATTAATTCCATGGTGCTGTACATTAGACGGGGTTACATCAAAATACAAATATCACTTACAGTAAACAAAACTAACACTGACAGACTGATACAGAGGGAAGAGGACCCTGCCCTTGCGGGCTTACATTCTACAGGATTATGGGGAAAGAGACAGTAGGTCCGGGGTTGCATTAGGTCTGATGGTGTTGAGGTGGAAGTGTGGTCATTACAGGTTGTAAGCTTTTTTGAAGAGAAGCGTTTTCAGGTTCCATCTGAAGGATCCAAATGTGGTGGATAACCGGATGTGTTGGGGCACAGAATTCCAGAGGATGGGGGATATTCGGGAGAAGTCTTGGAGATGATAGGGTGAGGAGTGAATAAGTGTGGAGGAGAGAAGGAGATTTTGGGAGGACCAGAGATTACATGAGGCAAGATATCGAGAGATTAGTTTGGAAATATACGGAGGAGAAAGGTTATGGATGGCTTTGTAGGTCAGTGTTAGCAGTTTAAACTGGATACGCTGGGAAACTGGGAGCCAGTGATGGGATTTGCAAAGAGGGGAAGCAGGAGTGTAGAGAGGAGAGAGAATAATTAGTCGGGCAGCAGAGTTAAGGATGGACTGGAGGGGTGCGAGAGTGTCAGAAGGTAGGCCACAGAGGAGGATGTTGCAGTATTCGAGGCGGGAGATGATTAGAGCATGCACAAGCATTTTGTAAGAGTGAGGGTTGAGAAAAGGACGGATTCTGGAAATATTTTTGAGCTGGAGGCGACAGGAGGTGGAGAGAGCTTGGACGTACGGTTTGAAGGACAGTGCAGAGTCAAGGATTACTCCGAGGCAGCTGATTACCGGGACAGGGGAAGAGTGTGAATTAATTTATTGTGATAGATCAGGTAAGGAGGGTATGCAAGATGGAAGAAAGATAATTAGTTCAGATTTGTCCACATTGAGTTTGAGGAAACGAGAGGAGAAGAAGGAGGATACGGCTGATAGAAACTCTGGGATTCTGGACAGCAGAGAGGTGACATTAAGGCCAGAGAGGTAGATCTGAGTGTCATCAGCATATAGATGATACTGGAAGCCATAGGACTTTATGAGTTGTCCCAGGCCAAGGGTATAGATTGAGAAGAGAAGGGGTCCTAGGACAGAGCCTTGAGGGACACCAACAGAGAGGGGGCGAGATGAAGAGGTAGTATGGGAGTATGAAACACTAAATGTGTGGTTGGTAAGGTATGAGGAGATCCAGGATAGGGCGAGGTTTTTGTCACCAAAGGAAAAGAGGATCTGTAGTAGGAGGCAGTGGTCAACTGTATCGAAGGCAGAGGACAGGTCTAGATGGAGGAGTATAGAGAATTTTCTGTTAGCTTTGGCTATAAGTCATTCGTAAGTTTGGTCAGGGCAGTCTCAGTGAAATGGTGGGGACGGAAGCCAGATTATAGGTTGTCGAAGAGCGAGTGTGGCTAAGCATTATTGTACAGCAGCATATGGGGCATTGCCACGTTCAGCAGAAATTGTGTGACAAATTTTGGTGCCATTTTTCCCATTTCCATGTGTCAAAATGTAAAATCTGGGGCTATAACAAAATTTTTGTGGTACTACAAATGTAAATAATTTTTCTTCACTGCCCAATGGTATGAAACTCTGTGACACACCTGTAGTGTCAATATGATCACTGCTTCCCTAGATGAATTCATTGAGAGATGTAGTTTGTAAAATGGGGTCACTTATGGGGGGTTCTGCTGTTCTGACTTTAAGGGGCTCTGCCAATTTGACATGGCATCCCCAAACCATAACAGAAAAATTTGCACTACAATATGGTGCTTCTTCGCTTCTCAGCTTTTCACTGTGCCACAAAACTAGCTTTCAACCCCATATGGGGTATTGGCGTACCAAGGAGAAATTGCGTAACAAATTGTACCTGTCATTTTCTCCTACTACCCCAGTTGAAAATTAAAACCCTGGGTCCAAACCAACATTTTAATGGAAAAAGTGGTAATTGTTCATGTATTCAACCAAATTTTATACAATTCTGTGAATCGCCTGAGGGTTAAAAATGATCACTAGACCCATAGATTAATTCTAAAATGGTGTCACTTGTTGCAGTTTCTTCTGTTTTGGCATGTCAGGGGCGTCTACAATCTAATCCAGCCAAAACGGAGTTCAAAATTCAAATAGCACACCTTCCCTTCTGAGCCCTGCCATGCGTCTCAAAAGTAGTTTTCCCTCTACATATGGGGTATAGGCATACTTAGGACAAATTGCACAACAGATTTTCTCCTGTTACTTGTGGGAAAAAAAGTGTTTTTATTTTCACGGTTCAACGTTATAAATGTCTGTGAAGCACCTGTGGGTTCAAGTTGCTCACCACACCTCTAGATAAGTTCCTGGGTGTAGTTTCCAAAATAGGGTCTCTTGTGGGGGGTTTCCAGTGTTTAGGCACATCAGGGGCTATGCAAACATGACATGGCATCTTCAATCTATTCCAGCCAATATTGCGCTCCAAAAGTCTAATGACTCTCCATCCATTTTGAGCGCTGGACATGAAGTACGAGTCTAAAAAAGCTCAGATGGCCAGTGTGAAAATTGCAAGATTACCATTTCTTTTAAATAAAAAGTAATCAGTTTGCCAATTTTTTAAAAAAAATGCATGTAGAAAAAAATCCTGATAAAAACAATAGGTCATTTTCTGAATATAAAGCTTCTCTGTAAAGAGGTTTTCTTCTTTATCTCAAGAAATATCGCCATGTCTGTGCGTTGGCTGTTGTTGCAGTCCTGCGTGGTTTACTTTGGGATAGATGAATGATTGGACCAGGTATGAGAGAGTTTATATTTGTAGGAAAAAGGAGCAGACAATTGTTTTCTAATCCTGTACATCTCCTTTCACTTCGACTTGGCGTACACTAGGTGTAAAGGCAATGTACAGTGTCAGGTTTTTGACCTCAATGTTTCTTACCTATATAACAAATTATATGTAATCAAAGCCCCTTAGAATTCCCCCTGTATGACAATGAATACAGTAAACCGAAATATTGCATAAGTGGGTCAAATCCTTAGGCAATGATGTAATCCCTCATTAGTGTGCACTGAAAAGTAATGCAATGAGCAGTGACTGAGCTCACGAGTACAACAGAAATATAGATGTGAATATTAGGGGTTATTTGTTAGGTCTGAGCTCAGGTAACTAATGCGAGTCATGGGTCCCCAACCAAAAAATATACATCACCAACCTCCCATAGGAGGAAAAAAAGAAACACTATGATAGAAAATACACTCCATCTATGCACACTGTTAGATGTGAAATTTTCAGCAGACTCCTTATCGGAGACAGGATTACATGTTTATGATTTTAATGTGCCCTTAATTCCAGGATCTGCACATATCACAAAGGTGTAAACAGGTTTCACAATACTCACCACACATACATAATAGATTACAGAATTGTTTCGATTTTCAATTCGTAAGTCCTATTCCATCAGCCATCCTAGTAGTCTGTGGCATCTGGACAGGAGAGGGAGTAATGGCCCTTGCTTGCCAGCATCCACGGATCTTTTTTGATCAGCCAGTCTTGTACAAAGTCATTATTGGGCGTGATACGTCAGGCCAGGTAATCAAAAGAAGGGTTGCGGACACCGGAATGCTCCATCTCCCGTCCAGCAGCCAAAGACCACCGTTGGGGCCGATGGAATGGGACATGTACATAAATTTGCACCAACTCTGCTACATAATGTAAGATGTACTAAATTTCCATTTAGTATGCACATTGGATCTCTTTTGGTCATCAGAGACACAGCAATTTGTTGCAGGATAGATTCCACGAGGCTTTGAAATCGCTGTGCAGAAATTTTGACCCATGAACCTTCTCAAAGTTCCTGCAAATTAGATGCAGTTACTGACATAATATGAATATTGTCACTACGTTATCCAAAATATGCTTCAAATGATTAATATCTGGGGCCTGTGATGACCAGCAAAGCAAGGAAAGCATTGTCATGTTCCAGGAATCAATACTGGGTCATGCAAGCCTTGTTGAATGGTGCATTGTCCATAAAAAGCTGCCACGAACAGACAAACTTGGTCAGGCACAATACTTGGCTCAGCCATACTGTCCAAATGTTCATCCAAAGGTTTTAGAAGACCTGATGGTTTTCTTGTAACATTCCCCACACCATTACTCCACCTTCACCAGCCTGAACTGGTCACACATAACAAGAAGGGTTCATCAATTCATGTTGCTAGGGCCAAATTATGACCGCCCCATCAGCACGGTGCAAATGAAATCAGAATTCATCTGACCAGGCTTGCTGGATATTAAATATAATTCATTATCTGAAGATGATGGCATCCATGAACAGATGCAAAAATAGTTAAGAGTTGAGCAAAAAAGATTCATAGACGATGGTCCGGCGGTCAGTAGTCCTTGGCCACCGGACCAGAGCTCTTCAAACTGCCTACCACCTGCAGCATAACATATCTTCTGATTAGTAGCAATGTCATGTGTGTGTTGCACAACAGCATGAGCCTACTAATCAGAAGAGGTGCCGGGGATAGTATTACTGCTGTATTTACTACATATAAATATTAGGTTCTTCGCACACACTTTAGTCACATTATTGGAACCATTTGCCCTGCCGTGGCGACCTCTTTGCATGGAATCCTACAGTACATTGAGCAGACTCATGTTTCCTATACAGCTCTGGCAAAAATTAAGAGACCACTGCAAAATTTTCTGTTTGTCTGATTTTTCTCTTTATAGGTATATTTTTGAGTAAAATGTAAATTTTTCTTTTAGTCTATAAACTTATGACAACAAGTCTCCAAGCAATAAATTTTCTATTTTTTTCTAACAAAGAAAAATGGTCAAAATAAAAAAACAAACAAACAGGGCTTTCAGACCTCAAATAATGCATAGAAATCAAGTTCATAATCATTTAGAAACAACAATACTAATGTTTTAACTCCGGAAGAGTTCAGAAATCAATATTTTGTGGAATAACCATAATGTTTATTCTCAGCTTTCATGCATCTTGGCATGCTTTCCACCAGTCTTTTACACTGCTTCTGGCGCAAAAATTTAAGCAGTTCTTCTTTGTTTCATGGCTTGTGACTATCCATCGTCCTCTTGATTACATTCCAGAGGATTTCAATCGGGTTGAGGTCTGGAGATTGGGCTGCCCATGACAGGGTTTTGATGTGGTGGTCTCTTAATTTTTGCCAGAGTTGTATGTTGGCCTCCAAATAAACTAGGTGCAAATCAAGTAAAGCTATGTTCTTCTCTAATTAGAAGCAGCCTTTAAGATGAATCCATGGTCAAGATGTATGTACAAAATGTAAAAAGCAAACAAAATAAAAACAGTCAGCACATCCAAACTATAGAAAATAAATAGAAAAAATGTGCAGGTGTGTGCAGCTGCGGCCCACATACAAGAGCCACAAATCAGGAAATGCAAAAAATTAGGCGACGACCATGGACCTCTTGAGGTTGTCACACATGATGGTAGCACAGTCATCAATCATCAGACCCAATCCCATCCTGCAAGCTCCAACAGCCTGATCCTCCCTGAGGTCCAGGGGTCCTGTCCATGTCATTACTAAATGACTCCATAAAATCACAATATGAGCAAGGTACATCTCAAGAAACCCAATTAATCAGAGAGCAATAGGGTCATGGTGTAGAAGCGACGTTTTACTTCCATGGCTGTGTGCCCTTGTTGGGTTGTTGTTGGTGGATTTCTTCTTGGCCTGAAAACAAATCTTTCTTATTGTACAGCCTCTCTGATAATGAGGTCTCCGGAGACGGTGGCTTTGTCATTGAGGTTCTGTGGTCAGCAGAGCAAAACTAATTGCTTTTTTTGGAAGAAATATGACAATGAGCGCAGCGCGCGGCCCCATCTGCATAATGAAATGCAGTGTTTGTTTTTAAATCCGCTGCTTTATATACATGAAATAATAAGAGTGTGATTGATGCTTTAGATAAAATACTTGCAGCAATGTTATGACAAGTGACTCCGATGTTCTCTCACGCGCTATATAATGAATTCTAATTGAATTGAAATAAAATGATGCTATAGCGAAGTCATTTACTTCACCAGCTTGTCAATTAGGGTAATGATGAGCAGCATGTGAGGCCATGGCGGGCAAAAATGCAGAAAAGCGGATTTAACTTATCGACACTGGCAGTGTTAGACTGGAGGACCTTGGGCCCACCAAAGAAAATCATTCTTGGGGTCCAATATGTAGCTACATAGAAATAAATACATGACCACCAATTGTGTGGTAAAACACGCTAATATCAGGGTATAAGGTATTACACGTCTTAATTATGTAGCAGGGGTTGGGGTTGCCCCCTCATCTATATATATAATTGTCTAAGGATTTTTCCGTCTGTCTGTCTGTCTTTCTGTCTGTCTGTCTTTCTGTCTGTCTGTCTGTCCTGGAAATCCCACGTCTCTGATTGGTCGAGGCCGCCAGGCCTCGACCAATCAGCGACGGGCATAGCATGGCGACGATGATGTCATAATGGAAATCCCGCGTCTCTGATTGGTCGAGGCCGCCAGGCCTCGACCAATCAGCGACGGGCACAGTATCGACGTAGATGTCATAATGGTTGCCATGGCGACGATGTCATAAAGGTATACTGCGGGGACATGCATATTCTAGAATACCCGATGCGTTAGAATCGGGCCACAATCTAGTAGAATATAATGTAGCTGCTCTCATAGAATATAATGCAGCCCCCTCTAAGAATATAATGCAGCCCCTCTCATAGAATATAATGCAGCCCACCTCATAGAATATAATGCAGCACCCCACAAACTATAAAGCAACCCCCTCATAAGGTATAATGCAGTCCCCACCATAGAATATAAATTAGTACCCTCATAGGGTATAATGCAGCCCCCTTCATATAGCATAATGTAGCCCCCTATAGAGTATACTGTAGCTCCCTCATATAGTATGATGTAGCCCCCCAGAATATAATGTAGTCCCCTGAGAGAATAATGCAGTCTCCCCCTCAGAATACAATGTAGCCCCCTCATAAAGTATAATGCAGCCCCCCTCATAGGGTATAATGCAGCCCCTCTCCACCTCCATCATTGTTCTCTCCCCACCACCCCTATCATTGCACTTTCCACCACGTCCATCATTGCCTTCTCCCCCACAACCCCATCATTGCCCATTCCACCACCATTGTCTTTTCCACCACTACCATCATTGTCCTTTACTCTACAACCATCATTGCTTTCTCCCCCACCATTGCCCATTTCAAAACCTCCATCATTGCCTCCCCCCACCACCATCATTGTCCTTTACACCACAACCATCATTGCTTTCTTCCCCACCACTGCCCACTTCACCACCTCCATCATTGCCTCCTTCTCCATCACCCCATCATCCTTCCCCACCACCCCATCATTGCCAATCTCCAATACACACAGAGCACCGCACCTCTCTCTCACACACACACACACCACCGCACCACTCTCTCACACTCACACACAAAGCACCACATTGCACCCCATACACACACATACACATGTAAGGAGGTGGACCGGACCGCGTGTACCTGTATGCCGGGTCCTGAACTAAAAAGGCTGCATCCTGTTCCCCGGGGGAAGCTTTAAGGAGGTGGACCTTCCTCTGCAGCCAAGGGGAAGGACTTGCAAGACGGAGATTCCTGCTGACAGAAGGGGGCAGGGAGAGCATGCAGCATCGGGGACAAAAAGGGAAAGAGCGTGAAGTCAGGCAGTCAGACACCGGCGGAGAGCAGCATGGAGAACCTTGAGCGGCGTGCTGGGCTACCCCTTCCCTCACCAGAGAGTACCAGGCCAGGCTGTTACCATCCAGGAGGAAAGGTGCTGTAGTGCTGGGGGAATTAGTGTGCCAGCTGAGCCGTGCAGAGTTATGTGCACAGAGCAGAGCCGGGGCAGGAAAGCCGAGTGGTGAGTCGGGTGCAGTGTCTGCTGACAGGGCAGAGCGTGCCGTGCATATAGCCCGACCCAACAGTACTCCTTCATATAGGCCCACCGCTGATGTACTACTAGGCAACAGACCCCCGCCATCCTTTGCGACTGAAGGAGACACAGACTTGGCATCGGGGACTGTATCAGGTGTGCGACGCAGGGAAAGGCAGGCGATTAGGCCCGAGCCCTGTGACTCCGGAGCAGTGTACGCCGCGGAGCGAAGTTTTGCTCCGGCGGTCTTATATGTTGGACTTAGTACCGTGCCAGACTAGATTAGAAAAGAATGGGACTAGCTGTCAGGGCAAAGGGCAGAAATCTTGAAAAATAAGGGTCAACATTGTGAATATGAAGTCTATATATAAACTTGCTATCTTTGTCAACAAAAGTTCAAAAACATGAAATGCTGATAATTGTACATCAGTAACCATAGAACCATCTGGCTAAAAGGTCTAAAAATACAGAAGAAGCAAACTGTGTGAAAACCAAAATTTGAGTCAGTCTCAAAAGAGTTGGCCGTAGCTTTGAGCTCTAAATGATTAGATGTGATCAGCCGTAGGGAGAATACTGACCACTTGTCAGTTGACCTAAACCTGTCCCTTTACGGTATGTGCAAACCCACTACATTTTTCAAGAGGAAGACAAAGTAGGAAACGGCAACATTTTTTGTCACCTCCTTAGCGCCTTTTCAGCATTTTGACCAGTGATATTTTTTTACCATTTCTTCAGTGATTTTATGGAGTCTCTTGTGTTGACATTTTCCCCAAATTTTTTTAAAACTCCGTTTATCAATGAAAAAAAACTATAATTTTTTTAAAGCAAAAACATTGGCAAAACAAAGATACTTGGGTGTCTTCCAGGCATCACTTCTTTTGAGCCTTTCCAATTACTTCTAATATAAAGTACAGAGTCTCTATAGCGCATAAAAACACCAGAAGGATAGTTCACCTACTTCTTTTATCCTCTTGGTGTCTTCGGAATTGTGAAGCGGTTAAAAGACGCTCAAAAGAATGAACATATGAACAGCATGGCGTTTTTACTGTGTATTCTTTTGAGAATTTTTCAAGCAGGCTTCAGAGCCAGATTCGCCTGAAAAAGAGGTCATGTGCACATTCCCTTGGTCTACGTGTAAATGGAGGTTTTTTGAGGCAGTCAAAAATTACAAGTTTTTCATTTGGAAAGTGCTTCAGGAAATGCACCTTCTTTGGGTATGTGCAAGATAAAAAAAGAAGTGATGTCAAAACCAATTGGAAAACCGCACTGGAAGCTACCAAACATTTCTACATATTATGTACTGGAACTGTTGCACCAAACATATTTTCTATATCAAATCTCTTTTTTCGAATATCGTATTAGTCAGAAAATTCTATGCATATGCCATAAAAAGAAAAGTATTCTAAAAGTGAAAACTTGATAATCATCACCTAAGACACATCTGCCTGAAAATCCAGAAAATCCAATCAGTCTGTCATCAATCTACTACCAGAGATGGAGATTTTTTTTTGCCTTGCAGTTTCTTCTTACTTCATACTTTATGTCACTGATTATTTCTCGCTTTGGCAAAATGTTTTTGATGAGTCAAACAGGATAAAACCATCACCTGCTTTCCATAAACTGCGCTTCCAGGAAATCCAACAGACTCCTATCGTGTTGCTTGGACTCATCGCTCATTATATAACTATTTGCTGCATTCTAGACCTGCATAACAACTAGATGAACTACTGGATTTCGTTGCAATGTCTCCTCGTTCCTGTAAATGATTTTCTTGTTTTTGACCCATGCAAAGGACAATCTACTCTGGTTGTGATAAAACCTGAATGTCCATATGTGCACCACCTGTCTGCAAAATTCACAACAAGAAATTCCCGAGCGGCTGAGGCTCACGCCAATGCGTGGAAGATCTAAGAACATTGAGGGCCTACTGAACATGTAACGTCTGCTGGAGCACTGTGCTATTATCAGGTAGACATCCACAGATGACCCACTTTCTTCTCAGAGAGTATTTTCCATGAAAACATACAGGTCCTTCTCAAAAAATTAGCATATAGTGTTAAATTTCATTATTTACCATAATGTAATGATTACAATTAAACTTTCATATATTATAGATTCATTATCCACCAACTGAAATTTGTCAGGTCTTTTATTGTTTTAATACTGATGATTTTGGCCTACAATTCCTGATAACCCAAAAAACCTGTCTCAATAAATTAGCATATCAAGAAAAGGTTCTCTAAACGACCTATTACCCTAATCTTCTGAATCAACTAATTAACTCTAAACACATGCAAAAGATACCTGAGGCTTTTAAAAACTCCCTGCCTGGTTCATTACTCAAAACCCCCATCATGGGTAAGACTAGCGACCTGACAGATGTCAAGAAGGCCATCATTGACACCCTCAAGCAAGAGGGTAAGACCCAGAAAGAAATTTCTCAACAAATAGCTGTTCCCAGAGTGCTGTATCAAGGCACCTCAATGGTAAGTCTGTTGGAAGGAAACAATGTGGCAGAAAACGCTGTACAACGAGAAGAGGTGACCGGACCCTGAGGAAAATTGTGGAGAAGGACCGATTCCAGACCTTGGGGAACCTGAGGAAGCAGTGGACTGAGTCTGGTGTGGAAACATCCAGAGCCACCGTGCACAGGCGTGTGCAGGAAATGGGCTACAGGTGCCGCATTCCCCAGGTAAAGCCACTTTTGAACCATAAACAGCGGCAGAAGCGCCTGACCTGGGCTACAGAGAAGCAGCACTGGACTGTTGCTAAGTGGTCCCAAGTACTTTTTTCTGATGAAAGCAAATTTTGCATGTCATTCGGAAATCAAGGTGCCAGAGTCTGGAGGAAGACTGGGGAGAAGGAAATGCCAAAATGCCTGAAGTCCAGTGTCAAGTACCCAGTCAGTGATGGTGTGGGGTGCCATGTCAGCTGCTGGTGTTGGTCCACTGTGTTTCATCAAGGGCAGGGTCAATGCAGCTAGCTATCAGGAGATTTTGGAGCACTTCATGCTTCCTGGCACCTGCTCACAGTGCCAAAACCACTGGTAAATGGTTTACTGACCATGGTATTACTGTGCTCAATTGGCCTGCCAACTCTCCTGACCTGAACCCCATAGAGAATCTGTGGGATATTGTGAAGAGAAAGTTGAGAGACGCAAGACCCAACACTCTGGATGAGCTTAAGGCCGCTATTGAAGCATCCTGGGCCTCCATAACATCTCAGCAGTGTCACAGGCTGATTGCCTCCATGCCACGCCGCATTGAAGCAGTCATTTCTGCCAAAGGATTCCCGACCAAGTATTGAGTGCATAACTGAACATTATTATTTGATGGTTTTTTTGTTTGTTATTAAAAAACACTTTTATTTGATTGGACGGGTGAAATATGCTAATTTATTGAGACAGGTTTTTTGGGTTATCAGGAGTTGTAGGCCAAAATCATCAGTATTAAAACAATAAAAGACCTGACAAATTTCAGTTGGTGGATAATGAATCTATAATATATGAAAGTTTAATTGTAATCATTACATTATGGTAAATAATGAAATTTAACACTATATGCTAATTTTTTGAGAAGGACCTGTATTATGGATTTAGATTTTTTTTTATTCTCAACCAAATGGTTCACTTTAATCCCTTCCTGTGTAGCTTTAGCTTTCGGTTCATAAAATACATGTTCTTTTGCTAGCTCTCATGGCTATTGCACTGTAAAATTATTTTTTCTCGACCAAAAGAAGCAGTGACAAGATATAATGGAAGTCGTGATTCATCAGAGTAGGCCGCCTCCTTCCATTGTTATAAGCGCAGTTCTAAAGCTCATCTGCCCATTTTAGATGCTTTTGGTGGTAGAAAAGGATCAGCATGAACACTTTGTCAGTGGCTATGTAGCCCCTTTCACAGGAAGTAGAGATGTCCTATTTATTCTGAGGGCTCGCCATCATAGCCAGCGGTAAGACTTTTTAGAAATTTGTTCTACAGTAGGATTGGACCAGATAGGCTAGCTTTAAAGGGAACCTGTCACCCCGTTTTTTGAAGATGAGCTAAAAATAGCGTTAAATAGGGGCAGAGCTGTGCTTTACATTAGTGTCTTTTGTGTGCCTTTATTACCCACCTATGCTGCCGAAATACCTTTGTAAAGTCGCCGTTTTCTGCTGTCACTCACGCTGGTCTGGTCCTATGGGCATGGTGACAGCGCTGTTTCTCCCCCAGAATCCTGCTCATCATTACGTTGGTGGCGTACGCATGTCCAAGAGGCTAATCCACTGCCCAGGTGATGAAAAACAGCGCGATCTGCGCTATTCAGCCGTTTACCGGTGGGCGCGGCCATCTTTCCTGTGGCCGCGCGTGCGCAGATGGAGCGCTCTGCTGCCCGAGGCTTCAGGAAAATGGCCGCGGGATTCCGCGCGTGCACAGATGGAGATCGTGGCGGCAATTTTCCTGAAGCCCCTGGTAGCAGAGCGCTCATCTGCGCACGCGCGGCCACAAGAGAGATGGCCGCGCCCACCGGTAAACGGCTGAATAGCGCAGATCGCGCTGTTTTTCATCACCTGGGCAGTGGATTAGCCTTTTGGACATGCGCACACCACTACGCCACCAACGTAATGATGAGCAGGATTCTGGGGGAGAAACAGCGCTGTCACCACGCCCATAGGACCAGACCATCGTGAGTGACAGCAGAAAACGGCGACTTTACAAAGGTATTTTGGCAGCTTAGGTAGGTAATAAAGGCACACAAAGACACTAATGTAACGCCCAGCTCTGCCCCTATTTAACGCTATTTTTAGCTCATCTTCAAAAAATGGGGTGACAGGTTCCCTTTAACTCCCCATCAATAAGACCTGTTGTTAGGGGACCGAGGGTGGTAGCCTTGCAGGAGCTGCTGCTCCATAACGCCCTGGGACTACAGAAAAATCATGATCCAGTCCCAATGTGCTGGCAGGTGTGCATCATACTCATTTGTAGGCCACAAGCCTGCGCTGTCTCTGTCTCTGCCTCCATCTTCAGGAGCCGCCACACATAACTCAGGGGACATCCAGTTCGTTTTAACAACCAAAAGTTTACTTGACAGTTCAAATTCACCAGATTGTAACACACAGTATAGGGCATAACACTTCTTATTCCTTGTTTCCTTAACACAGCATGTTTCCAGAATGACATGTTATTCTCACAAAATTAGAATATCATTAAAAAGTTAATTTATTTCAGCTCTGCAATACAAAAAGTGAAACTCATTATATAGAAACATTACAAAACAGAGTGATCTATTTCAAGTATTTATTCCTGTTAATGTTGATGATTATGGCTTTCAGCCAATGGAAACCCCAAAGTCATTATCTCAGTAAATTAGAATACTTTATAACACCAGCTTGAAAAATTATTTTAAAATCCGAAATGTTGGCCTACTGAGATGTATGTTCAATAAATGCACTCATTATTTGGTCGGGGCTCCTTTTGCATCAATTACTGCATCAATGCAGCGTGGCATAGAGGCGATCAATCTGTGACAATGCTGATGTGTTATGGATGCCCAGGTTGCTTTGATAGCAGCCTTCAGCTTGTCTGCATTGTTGGGTCTGGTGTCTCATCTTTCTCTCGACAATTCCCCATAGATCACTGAGCAACAGTCCAGTTCTTTTTCTCCTTGGCCCAGGTAAGACGCTTCTGGCTTTGTCTATTAGTCATGAGTTACTTGACACAAAGAATGAGACACTTGTAGCCCATGTCCTGGAAATGTCTGTGTGTGGTGGCTCTTGAAGCAATGACTCCAGCAGCAGTCCACTCCTTTTGAATCTCCCCCAAATTTTTGAATATCCTTTTCTTAACAATCCTTTCAAGGCTGCGGTTATCCCGTTGGCTTGAGCACCTTTTTCTACCACTTTTTCTTTCCACTCAACTGTCCATTAATATGCTTGGATACAGCACCCTGAACAACCAGCCTCTTTAGTGATGAGCTTTTGTGGCTTACCCTCTTTGTGGAGTGTGTCATTGACTGCCTTCTGGACATCTGTCAAGTTAGCAGTCTTCCCTTGATTGTGGAGTCTACTGAAACAGACTAAGGGACGTTTTTAAAATGCTTAGGAAGCCCTGTTTTGTTAACTATTCTAATTTACTGAGATAATGACTTTTGGGTTTTTATTTGCTGTAAGCCATAATCATCAACATTAACAGAAATAACACTTGAAATAGATCACTCTGTTTGTAATGACTCTATATAATGTATTAGTTTCACTTTTTGGATTGAAGAACTGAAATAAACTTTTTGATGATATTCTAATTTTGTGAGAAGCACCTGTACTATCCGTTCCGCCTGGACTATCCCTACACTTACTGGCTTTACCAGCCCCTTGTATTTCCCTTCCAGCTCCACAGTGCACCCAGGATCCGTTACTTTCCCTTCACACTGTTCTGTGTCCATAGTCCCCTGTACACCATAGCACTTTTCATAGTACCGGTATAGAGCCTTGAGCTCCGGACATAGAGGTTTCCTTATGCTGGGGTTTGCCTCTCCCACTATGGGCTAGTCCCAACTTTATCTTTCCCTACTAAATGTAACTGGGCAGATCACCCTCCCAATGCTATGAATTATATCACTTATCTTGTAGGTCACATTCCCTATATTCCTACTGCACACTATGCCTAATATACTAACACTACTTGTCCCACACAATACATTAACCAGATTACACTCATAGTCACTACCTTATGTCCTAACCTATAGCTTATTCTATACTTTACACTAAACATTACTTATGCATTACACATTACCATACCAACGAATACACCTAGAACCGTAATACACAGTCCATACTTCACATGACGACATATGTATAAAACGCATAACAATTTACATGACTTCAGGGGCAGGAACGTGACAGTACAGTCAGTCCACCAGTGCCACCACCCTTACATTGGGCTCCCTCCGGTGGTTGTAGGTGGTAATGCAGTTGCCCCTGAGTTGCAGTCCTGGTCCGGTGTATCTGCTGATTGCAGTTCTGACTGGGGTATTTAGGTGTGCAGGATTCATTAGTCCTTGCCAGTTGTCAATTGTTGTTGGGAGGTGTTGGACCTCTGCCTGGTTCCTTCTGCCTTTCTGCCAAATCAGCAAAGATAAGTGTCTGTTTTTTTTTTCCCTGTGGCACACATGCTGTGTGCTTCACAATTCAGTGCTATTCTTTGTGTTTTCTTGTCCAGCTTAGATTGTGTCAGTATTTTCTCAGTCTTGTTGGATTCTCTGGAGTGGCAGATATACATTAAATGTCTTTAGTTAGATTGTGGAACTTTTTGTATTATCTGCTGTGGATATTTTTGGAAGGGTTTTAATACTGACCGCCTAGTAATCTGTCCTATCCTTTCCTATTTAGCTATAGTGGCCTCTTTTGCTAAATCCTGTTTTCTACCTGCGTGTGTCTACACTCACCGGCCACTTTATTAGGTACACCATGCTAGTAACGGGTTGGACCCCTTTTGCCTTCAGAACTGCCTCAATTCTTCGTGGCATAGATTCAACAAGGTGCTGGAAGCATTCCTCAGAGATTTTGGTCCATATTGACATGATGGCATCACACAGTTGCCGCTGATTTGTCGGCTGCACATCCCAAAGATGCTCCATACAAGGCAGGATGGATCCATGCTTTCATGTTGTTTACGCCAAATTCTGACCCTACCATCCGAATGTCGCAGCAGAAATCGAGACTCATCAGACCAAGCAACGTTTTTCCAATCTTCTACTGTCCAATTTCGATGAGCTTGTACAAATTGTAGCCTCAGTTTCCTGTTCTTAGCTGAAAGGAGTGGTACCCGGTGTGGTCTTCTGCTGCTGTAGCCCATCTGCCTCAAAGTTCGACGCATTGTGCGTTCAGAGATGCTCTTAGGCCTACCTTGGTTGTAACGGGTGGCGATTTGAGTCACTGTTGCCTTTCTATCAGCTCGAACCAGTCTGCCCATTCTCCTCTGACCTCTGGCATCAACAAGGCATTTCCGCCCACAGAACTGCCGCTCACTGGATTTTTCTTTTTTGGACCATTCTCTGTAAACCCTAGAGATGGTTGTGCGTGAAAATCCCAGTAGATCAGCAGTTTCTGAAATACTCAGACCAGCCCTTCTGGCACCAACAACCATGCCACGTTCAAAGGCACTCAAATCACCTTTCTTCCCCATACTGATGCTCGGTTTGAACTGCAGGAGATTGTCTTGACCATGTCTACATGCCTAAATGCACTGAGTTGCCGCCATGTGATTGGCTGATTAGAAATTAAGTGTTAACAAGAAGTTGGACAGGTGTACCTAATAAAGTGGCCAGTGAGTGTATTCTTCTCCTACTCACAGTCAATATTCGTGGGGGGCTGCCTATCCTTTGGGGGTCTGCTCTGAGGCAAGATAGCATTCCTATTTCCATCTATAGGGGTATTTAGTCCTCCGGCTGTGTCGAGGTGTCTAGGGTTTGTTAGGCACACCCCACGGCTACTTCTAGTTGCGGTGTTAGTTCAGGATTTGAGATCAGTACAGGTTCCACCGACTCCAGAGAAAGTTTCATGCGGCTCCAAGGTCACCGGATCATAACAGATCCCATAAACTAGTCGTCAGTTCACCAGTTGCCATTCCGTCGCCACTTTGGGGAGCACTAATCACTGCAACTGGAAGCACCCCACTAGACCTTAGAGATACTCTGACATCGTAATCTAGCCATTCACAATTTGGCCTTTGATTAAGTCACTCATCCTTACGCTTGCCCATTTTTCCTACTTCCATTACATCAACATCAAAAACTGTTGTTTGTTGCTAAATATATCCCAACCACAGGTGCCATTGTTAAGAGATTAATAATTTTTTGGACTTCATGTCTCAGTGGTTTTAATGTTATGACTGATTGGTATGTTCTAAACATTCTATGGATAGGTCATCAATATTGAAGTTCTGGGAAACCTCTTTAAAGGCCTGATGATTTTTCATCTGTAGGGTGTTCAGTATGTCACTTTTTAACATCTGTATGATATCCGATTTTTACATCCGTAATTTAAAAAAATTGAAGCTGCTTGGACAATGTCAGGCTGACCATCAGTAGGGTAGGTGGCACACCCTTATATGATGGTCAACAGTAAGGTATGTTGAGATGCTTAATTAGAATTTCTTCTGAATGGCTTAGATATGTAAATCACACCTTAGTCATAGAGGAATACATAGTTATTTGAATAAATACCCTTCATCAGACATATAAGTAGTGGTCACTGTTCCCACATTAGAGAAGTCCAGGGTATGGAGTGGGTTCCCTCAAAAAAAGGCAAACCAGGATTTAGAATTTCATCCAGTGTGCGGCATGACAAGTATTCCTCTACCAACAACGGTGTGATTAATATATTCAGAATAAATTCTAAATAAAGTACAGTCCTTTTGGATTTTAGTCTATTTTGTTGCATCACAACCTGTGTTTAAATATTTTTATAATCCGATTTATGTGTGATGCATCAGCACTAAGTTGTTGAAGTGAAGTGAGAAATACACTGCTCAAAAAAATAAAGGAAACACTAAAATCCCACATTTTAGATATCACTGAATGAAATATTCCAGTTGTAAATCTTTATTCATTATATAGTGGAATGTGTTGAGAACAATAAACCTAAAACTTATCAACGTAAATCACAACTAATATCCCACGGAGGTCTGGAGTTGGAATGATGCTCAAAATCAAAGTGGAAAATGAAGTTACAGGCTGATCCAACTTCAGTGGAAATGCATCAAGACAAGGAAATGATGCTCAGTAGTGTGTGTGGCCTCCACGTGACGGTATGACCTCCCTACAACACATGGGCATGCTCCTGAGGCGGCAGATGGTCTCCTGAGGGATCTCCTCCCAGACCTGAACTAAAGCATCCGCCAACTCCTGGACAGTCTGTGGTGCAACGTGACGTTGGTGGATGGTCGAGACATGATGTCCCAGATGTGTTCAATCGGATTCAAGTCTGGGGAATGGGTGGGCCAGTCCATAGCTTCAATGCCTTCATCTTGCAGGAACTGCTGACACACTCCAGCCACATGAGGTCTGGCACTGTCCTGCATTAGGAGGAACCCAGGCCAACCGCACCAGCATATGGTCTCACAAGGGGTCTGAAGATCTCATCTCGGTACCTAATGGCAGTCAGGCTACCTCTGGCGAGCACATGGAAGGCTGTGTGGCCCTCCAAAGAAATGCCACCCAACACCATTACTGACCCACTGCCAAACCGGTCATGCTGAAGGATGTTGCAGGCAGCAAATCGCTCTCCACGGTGTCTCCAGACTCTGTCACATGTGTTTAGTGTGAATCTGCTTTCATCTCTGAAGAGCACAGGGCGCCAGTGGCGAATTTGCCAATCCTGGTGTTCTGTGCCAAATGCCAAGCATCCTACATGGTGTTGGGCTGTGAGCACAACCCCCATCTGTAGATGTCGGGCACTCAGATCATCATGGAGTGGGTTTCTAACTGTGCAGACATGCACATTTGTGGCCTGCTGGAGGTCATTTTGCAGGGCTCTGGCAGTGCTCCTGTTCCTCCTTGCACAAAGGCGGAGGTAGCGGTCCTGCTGCTGGGTTGTTGCCCTCCTACGGCCCCCTCCACGTCTCCTGGTGTACTGGCCTGTCTCCTGGTAGCGCCTCCAGCCTCTGGACACTATGCTGACAGACCCAGCAAACCTTCTTGCCACAGCTCCCATTGATGTGCCATGCTGGATGAGCTGCACTACCTGAGCCACTTGTGTGCATTGTAGAGTCCATCTCATGCTACCACGAGTGTGAAAGCACAACCAACATTCAAGAGACCAAAACATCAGCCAGAAATCATTGGTACTGAGATGTGGTCTGTGGTCCCCACCTGCAGAACCACTCCTTTATTGAGTGTGTCTTGATAGTTGCCAACAATTTCCATCTGTTGTCTATTCCATTTGCACAACAGCATGTGAAATTGATTGTCAAACAATGTTGCTTCCTAAGGCTATGTGCACACGTTGTGGATTTTGCTGCGGATCGGCTGCGGATTCGCAGCAGTTTTCCATGAGTTTACAGTACCATGTAAACCTATGGAACACAAGATCCGCAGTGCACATGCTGAAAAAAAACACGCGGAAACGCTGCGTTGTTTATTCCGCAACATGTTAATTCTTTGTGCAGATTCCGCAGCGGTTTACACCTGCTCCATAATAGGAATCCGCGGGTGTAAAACCGCAGGTGGAATCCACACATCCGCAGTGCGGATTTACCAAAATCAGTGCGGAAAAATCCGCACACCTTTCTGCAACTTGAGCATATACCCTAAGTACACTGTTTGATTTCACAGAAGTTTGATTTACTTCGAGTTACTGTACATTCTGTTGTTTAAGTGTTCACTTTATTTTTTTGAGCAGTGTATATATGTATAAATTAAATTTATGGGCTCAAATAACTAAATATTGGCATGGACATATGTATTCACCACCCCTAAAAATTTTAGGTGCCAGCAGTTACCTTCGTAAGTCACATACTTAGATTGCACACAAGTGGACTTCCTTTCACTATGTGTCAGATTTCTGTCCGTATATACACTACCTTTTCTGTATCAGAGGCTGCAACACCATTAGGCTATGTGCACACGTTGCGGATTTTGTTGTGGATCCACAGCGTTTTTGGACGCGCAGAATTGCACCACATCCGCAGTGTAGTGCACAACCAATGTTAATCAATGGGAATCCAGAATTAGTGTGCACATGCTGCAAAAAAATCTGCCCGGATTCGCAGCATTTTATTTTCCACAGCATGTCAATTCTTTTTATGGATCTGCAGCGTTTCTGCACCCACTGACTTTCATTGAGTCAGTCAAATCCGCAGCAAAAAAGGTGTAAAAAGGTTTATGGATTTGCTGCGGATGTGCGTCCGAAAAACGCTGCAGAAAGGAAGGAGGAAGAGTGTATGGGCGGAGACTGTGTGTGTGGGCGGAGACTGCGTGAGCATAGAATATGTGCGTGTCTGTCTTAAGGTGTCTGTATGTGTGTGTGCAGGTGTCAGTGTGCGTGTGCGGGTGTCAGTGTGTAGGTAGGCATCGTCTGATGGGACTTCTACTCCCATCTGGCTATGTCTGTGTCACATAACAGTGATGGGATAGTAGTCCCATCATCTGGCTACTGTGATCAATAGTTAAAAAAAAAAGCAAAGAAACAAAAAAACAAAAAACAAAACACATTCATGCTCACCAAACAGCTAATTCCCCACGCCCTCAATCTCCTGCAAAAAAATAAATAAATAAAGCAACACAAATACTCCCTGTTCCGATGTAGTCCATTTAATCACAACTGTCCCACGACAATCTCTCATGTAGAACAGTCACATTGAGAGATGTGGCCGCTCTACACGGCTCTGGTGGTACAGTGACAGGAGATACACTGCGGGAGGATTATCACTCCGCCGCCTAGAGTTCACTGGAGTTCATGCTGTCACTTGCGGCACCGCTGCGTGAGAAAATTCTCAAGCAGCGCTTGTGCTGTAAAGTGAGAGCACAAACTCAGATGAACTCTGATACACTGCAGGAGTGATTATCTTATGTCAGTGTATCGGAGGTCGGGTAGGGCAGTCACATCTCCTGATCTGACAGCTCTACACGGGAGATCGTCCATTATTAAATGGATTACATCGGAACAGGGAGTATTTGTGTTGGTTTATAATTTTATTTTGCAGGAGATCGATGGCTTTGCATGGATTAGGAGTAATGATAAAAATGGCAAACTGTGTTGTTTTATTTCATTAAAATACTTTATTCTGGCTGTGTCTTTATTCAACATGTAACAACTATAGGATTAGTAATGGATAGGTGTCTTATTGATGCATCTCCATTACTAAGCTGTGGGGTTGATGTCACTAAACAATACAAAGGTGACATCAATCCCCCCAACTATTACCCCACTTGCCACCGCTACAGGGCAAGTGGGATGAGCAACGCTAAGTGCCTGGAATTGGCGCATCTTAGAGATGCGCCTTTTCTGGTGCGGCTGAGTGCTGATGTTTTCAGCCAGGGGGGGCCAATATCCATGACCCCTTCCTAGGCTATTAATATCAGCCTGCAACTGTCCGCATAGCCTTTTCTAGTTATTAATTATAGGGGGACCCCATGTCATTTTTTTGGGGGGGGCTCCCCTATTTTAACCCCTTTCTGCCATTGGACGTACTATTCCGACCATGTGGGGTGGGCCCTACTTCCCAAGGACAGAATAGTACGTCCAGCGAGACATGTGGGAAATGTTATTTATTAAGTATTTTGTGTGACATATCTCTGTGATTTAATTGCATAAAAATTCAAAGTTGGAAAATTGCGACATTTTCTAAATTTTCGCCAAATTTCCGTTTTTTTCACAAATAACCGCAGGTAATATCAAAGAAATTTTACCACTATCATGAAGTACAATATGTGTCGAGAAAACAATGTCAGAATCACCGGGATCTGTTGACGTGTTCCAGAGTTATAACCTCATAAAGGGACAGTGGTCAGAATTGTAAAAAATTGGCTCGGTCATTAACGTGCAATCAACCCTTGGGGGTAAAGGGGTTAATAGCCAGTAAAGGCTAAGTATACAGCTGTGAGCTGATATTAATAGCCTGGGAAGATCCATGGGTATTACCCACTTCCCAGGCTATAAACCTCCGCCCCCCAGTCACTGGCTTTCCCTCTGCTGGTTAAGAAAATTAATTTAATTTTTAATTAAAACAAATATTGCGTTTCACGCAGATTTCGTGTGTGTCTTTATTTAGCTCTTTATGTACCATTTTATTATGTTCATTACTATAATATATATATATATATATATATATATATACTGTATACATATATATATATATGTCAAAATTGGAACAGCATCCCGTATTACCACAACTGTAGTGCAGCGCCTTCCCAACCAATGTTCAAATGGCTTCCAATAATAGATATAAAAAAGGAAAACAGCACAAAAATAATAAGAAAAAATGGGCTTTAATGCCTGAATGGCGTGGCAACGTTTCGGATATAGTATCCTTTCTCAAGCAGTGAATATACAAATGAAGTGAGTATATATAGAAGACAAACATGTCATTCAATAAAAGGTCATTTACAACATTTAGTTATTTCGGACGTCAGAACAGTAACGATCATCAGACCAAAAAAGTGCAATCAGTGCCATTATAGTAAATCTATTCAATATATGACGTATATAAAAATACCATACAGTGCACAGTAATAGCATTTAAAATTTACTAAATAATCAATCTAGTCAACTCAGGTGTCCCATATCTGTGAAACAAAAAATATCGCACACTTACAATTATAGTCTCACATGTGTTTGAGACTTCAACGTCTTCCTGACATTAGTGCGCATGTTTGTGACGTCTACACAAAGACCCAAGGAATTATGGTCCGCATTTGCGCACTAGTACGCTGAAGGCATCGGCGCCATATTGGAGAAGGTGCATAGCTGCTTAAAGACCATTCCGAAAAACGGAGGGAATTGTGGTCCGCACTTGCGCACTAGTGCAAGGGACAAGAGCCCGGGACTGTTCCACACTATACATTGGGCTTATGCTCAAACCATTTGTGCCCATTATGATATTTTATACTGTTTAAAACAAATGAGTGGGGTTCTCTATTTTTGGACTATTGCGCAGATCTGGACCATTATATATTCTTAATATGATGTTATAACTAGGGTTGAGCGACTTTCATTTTTTTAAGATCGAGTCGGGTTTTGTGAAACCCGACTTTGTCCAGAGTCGAGTCGAGTGCAGTCGGCCGATTATCGCTGAAAGTCGGGGATCGACCGAAACACGAAACCCAATGCAAGTCAATGGGGAAGCATAGTCGGCAGTGAGTGGAGGCCAGGAAAACACCTACAGTGCCCATTTTAATGCCAAAAACATCCATTCTTGTTTCTGAAGCTTGTCAATCTTAATTAACTTTATAATAATAGTTGGGCATAGGAAATTGGGGGTCATTTGGCAAAAGTTGTGAGGGGAGTAGGGCTGGCTCAAGTTTTTCGTGGGCCCAGGAAACGCGGACTACGTCACGGCCGTGGAGCAGGGAGAGGTAAGTATTTTAACGTTGCAAGTACTGTGATCCTGAGCAAGCGGGGGGGGGCCCACTCGTTCGCATTGGCACTGGCACAGGGCCCCTCAAAGTACGGCGGTGTGTTTGCATGGCGGGGGCGCCTCCCACCAGCAGCGACACTTTTGCGTACTCTGAGGGGCCCTGTGCCAGTGACGTCGCCAACGAGTATGCCCCCCCACCTGATGAAGGAACCTGCACTTTCATCTGCACCTTCCTCTTTGTCCCTGTGTAAGGTGGTATAACATGCGGGAAGGGGAACCTTACTTTCAGCAGGGTCAGATTCTGGCTGTGTAGAGTGCAAGGGGAATGTAGTGGTCTAGGTCAATGTACCAGCAGACTCATCTAGCAGTGGCTGGGCAATGGGCAGGATGAAGAGGAAACAGATATAGGGCCAAAGAATAAAGTAGGCTAAATGCAGTTCAAAATTGGTAACAGGACTAAACAGGTGGCATTGCTTTGTTCAGTGGAGTAGCAAACCCAAGAGCAGCAGACACTGTTTCAAGGGCCCAACCACACTAGTAGGCCAAATGCAGTTTAATATCTGATAGTATAGGCCGAAAGCCAGAAGGTAGAAGCTCAGCTTTATTCAGTTGAGGACAACACCAGGCAGGGGCAGACACCGTTAGTAGGCCGGAACCACCAATTTTTAAAAAAACAGCAGTTAATCAGAGCCAGAAGGTAGAAGCTCAGCTTTATTCAGTTGAGGACAACACCAGGCAGGGGCAGACACCGTTAGTAGGCCGGAACCACCAATTTTTAAAAAAACAGCAGTTAATCAGAGCCAGAAGGTAGAAGCTCAGCTTTATTCAGTTGAGGACAAACACCAGGGAGCAGCAAACAGAGGTATTAGGCCCCATCCAGCAATTAAAAAAAAAACAAAAAAAAAACCTTAATCAGAGCCAGAAGGTAGAAGCTCAGCTTTATTCAGTTGAGGACAACACCAGGCAGGGGCAGACACCGTTAGTAGGCCGGAACCACCAATTTTTAAAAAAACAGCAGTTAATCAGAGCCAGAAGGTAGAAGCTCAGCTTTATTCAGTTGAGGACAACACCAGGCAGGGGCAGACACCGTTAGTAGGCCGGAACCACCAATTTTTAAAAAAACAGCAGTTAATCAGAGCCAGAAGGTAGAAGCTCAGCTTTATTCAGTTGAGGACAAACACCAGGGAGCAGCAAACAGAGGTATTAGGCCCCATCCAGCAATTAAAAAAAAAAAAAAAAAAAAAACCTTAATCAGAGCCAGAAGGTAGAAGCTCAGCTTTATTCAGTTGAGGACAACACCAGGCAGGGGCAGACACCGTTAGTAGGCCGGAACCACCAATTTTTAAAAAAACAGCAGTTAATCAGAGCCAGAAGGTAGAAGCTCAGCTTTATTCAGTTGAGGACAACACCAGGCAGGGGCAGACACCGTTAGTAGGCCGGAACCACCAATTTTTTAAAAAACAGCAGTTAATCAGAGCCAGAAGGTAGAAGCTCAGCTGTATTCAGTTGAGGACAACTTGAATTAGGGACTGCAGACAGACTTAGCAGGCTGTCCCCTGTGTGGACCATGCATCCAATACATTAACCCATTGCGCCACAAAGGACACGTAACCTTCCGTGGCCATGCCTACAGGTCCATGTGTCTGTTGTCAGGTGTACCTTTGGACTCACAGATTGACAGAATGCAAGGACAATGCGGTCTTTAACATGCTGGTGGAGGGGTGGGATGGCTTTTCTCGCAAAAGAATTGTCAACTGGGTAGCTCATAGCGTGGTACAGCGTAGTCCATCATGGCTTTATTAATATTAAAAAAAATAAAAAAATAGGCTCTATGCACTGTAAATTAGGTTCCAGGGGTACACGGGCAGCAGTGGTCTGGTCAGTGGAGGCCTAGTGGAAGGAGGGACCGCAGACAGGCTTCGAAGGCCTAACACAATAAAATGGGCTGGCTGTAGGCACTTTATAATTGTTTCCAAGGGTACACGGGCAGCAGTGGTCTGGTCAGTGGAGGCCTAGTGGAAGGAGGGACCGCAGACGGGCTTCGAAGGCCTAACACAATAAAATGGGCTGGCTGTAGGCACTTTATAATTGTTTCCAAGGGTACACGGGCAGCAGTGGTCTGTTCAGTGGAGGCCTAGTGGAAGGAGGGACCGCAGACAGGCTTCGAAGGCCTAACACAATAAAATGGGCTGGCTGTAGGCACTTTATAATTGTTTCCAAGGGTACACGGGCAGCAGTGGTCTGGTCAGTGGAGGCCTAGTGGAAGGAGGGACCGCAGACAGGCTTCGAAGGCCTAACACAATAAAATGGGCTGGCTGTAGGCACTTTATAATTGTTTCCAGGGGTACACGGGCAGCAGTGGTCTGGTCAGTGGAGGCCTAGTGGAAGGAGGGACCGCAGACAGGCTTCGAAGGCCTAACATAATAAAATGGGCTGGCTGTAGGCACTGTAAAATAGGTTCCAGGGGTACACGGGCAGCAGTGGTCTGGTCAGTGGAGGCCTAGTGGAAGGAGGGACCGCAGACAGGCTTCGAAGGCCTAACATAATAAAATGGGCTGGCTGTAGGCACTGTAAAATAGGTTCCAGGGGTACACGGGCAGCAGTGGTCTGGTCAGTGGAGGCCTAGTGGAAGGAGGGACCGCAGACAGGCTTCGAAGGCCTAACACAATAAAATGGGCTGGCTGTAGGCACTTTATAATTGTTTCCAAGGGTACACGGGCAGCAGTGGTCTGGTCAGTGGAGGCCTAGTGGAAGGAGGGACCGCAGACAGGCTTCGAAGGCCTAACATAATAAAATGGGCTGGCTGTAGGCACTGTAAAATAGGTTCCAGGGGTACACGGGCAGCAGTGGTCTGGTCAGTGGAGGCCTAGTGGAAGGAGGGACCGCAGACAGGCTTCGAAGGCCTAACACAATAAAATGGGCTGGCTGTAGGCACTTTATAATTGTTTCCAAGGGTACACGGGCAGCAGTGGTCTGGTCAGTGGAGGCCTAGTGGAAGGAGGGACCGCAGACAGGCTTCGAAGGCCTAACACAATAAAATGGGCTGGCTGTAGGCACTTTATAATTGTTTCCAGGGGTACACGGGCAGCAGTGGTCTGGTCAGTGGAGGCCTAGTGGAAGGAGGAACCGCAGACAGGCTTCGAAGGCCTAACATAATAAAATGGGCTGGCTGTAGGCACTGTAAAATAGGTTCCAGGGGTACACGGGCAGCAGTGGTCTGGTCAGTGGAGGCCTAGTGGAAGGAGGGACCGCAGACAGGCTTCGAAGGCCTAACACAATAAAATGGGCTGGCTGTAGGCACTTTATAATTGTTTCCAAGGGTACACGGGCAGCAGTGGTCTGGTCAGTGGAGGCCTAGTGGAAGGAGGGACCGCAGACAGGCTTCGAAGGCCTAACACAATAAAATGGGCTGGCTGTAGGCACTTTATAATTGTTTCCAGGGGTACACGGGCAGCAGTGGTCTGGTCAGTGGAGGCCTAGTGGAAGGAGGGACCGCAGACAGGCTTCGAAGGCCTAACATAATAAAATGGGCTGGCTGTAGGCACTGTAAAATAGGTTCCAGGGGTACACGGGCAGCAGTGGTCTGGTCAGTGGAGGCCTAGTGGAAGGAGGGACCGCAGACAGGCTTTGAAGGCCTAACACAATAAAATGGGCTGGCTGTAGGCACTTTATAATTGTTTCCAGGGGTACACGGGCAGCAGTGGTCTGGTCAGTGGAGGCCTAGTGGAAGGAGGGACCGCAGACAGGCTTCGAAGGCCTAACATAATAAAATGGGCTGGCTGTAGGCACTGTAAAATAGGTTCCAGGGGTACACGGGCAGCAGTGGTCTGGTCAGTGGAGGCCTAGTGGAAGGAGGGACCGCAGACAGGCTTCGAAGGCCTAACACAATAAAATGGGCTGGCTGTAGGCACTTTATAATTGTTTCCAAGGGTACACGGGCAGCAGTGGTCTGGTCAGTGGAGGCCTAGTGGAAGGAGGGACCGCAGACAGGCTTCGAAGGCCTAACATAATAAAATGGGCTGGCTGTAGGCACTGTAAAATAGGTTCCAGGGGTACACGGGCAGCAGTGGTCTGGTCAGTGGAGGCCTAGTGGAAGGAGGGACCGCAGACAGGCTTCGAAGGCCTAACACAATAAAATGGGCTGGCTGTAGGCACTTTATAATTGTTTCCAAGGGTACACGGGCAGCAGTGGTCTGGTCAGTGGAGGCCTAGTGGAAGGAGGGACCGCAGACAGGCTTCGAAGGCCTAACACAATAAAATGGGCTGGCTGTAGGCACTGTAAAATAGGTTCCAGGGGTACACGGGAAGCAGTGGTCTGGTCAGTGGAGGCCTAGTGGAAGGAGGGACTGCAGACAGGCTTCGAAGGCCTAACATAATAAAATTGGCTGGCTGTAGGCACTGTAAAATAGGTTCCAGGGGTACACGGGCAGCAGTGGTCTGGTCAGTGGAGGCCTAGTGGAAGGAGGGACCGCAGACAGGCTTCGAAGGCCTAACATAATAAAATGGGCTGGCTGTAGGCACTTTATAATTGTTTCCAGGGGTACACGGGCAGCATTGGTCTGGTCAACGGAGGCCGATTGTAATGAGTGTCTGCCAGTTAGTAGTCAAAAACAACAATTAAATGTGAATGTCTCGCATTAAAAAAAAACAAAAACACTAAAGGGTGCAATGATTAGGTTCAGGGGTGGGATCCTCTGCGTTGTTTCAGACCTACTAATTTAGCGCAAAGTATTTACTGTGGTAAATAGAGGACACTGCCCCTGACTATGTTAAGTACCATCATACATGTCAACACAATGGTATTGTCAGTGGCAGGTATGGAAGGATGTCAGCGCATAGACTAAACATTGGTGGAAGTGTAAGAGATAACTGTGGAAGTGGTAGAGCAATGTTTGACCTGGGGGTGGGTGAACTCTCTTGTGGCCGGCGGTACAGGCCCAGGGCCCCTCATGTTACAACAGTGTGTCTGACGTTGGGTGCGCACCACCACCGCCAGAGACACTTTATTGTACTATGAGGGACCCAGTAGCAATGCCGTCGACCAAAAGCAAGCACACCCACCTCTTCAGACAAACAGCAGTCTCACGGGTGCTTGCGCCAAGTCGCGATACCACGGCCCCGTGTGGGGAGTTTGGCCATTTAGGGAGGTGTAAACATGTCGTATGCTGGACAATCAGCTGCAGAAAATTAGACATTAGAAAAGTAATTCACAGTAGTCCACAGGCAAGAGCTTTTCATAGGAAAGCTAGGTGTCGGCCGGGCAAGGTGGGGCAAAAGATTTCGAAATCCAGTTGTGGTTCATTTTAATGAATGTTAGATCGTCAACATTTTGGGTAGCCAGACGAGTCCTTTTTTCGGTTAATATTGAACCTGCAGCACTGAATACTCTTTCTGATAGGACACTTGCTGCCGGGCAAGCAAGCTCCTGCAATGCATATTCTGCCAATTCTGGCCAGGTGTCTAATTTTGATGCCCAGTAATCAAATGGGAATGACGGTTGAGGGATAACATCGATAAGGGATGAAAAATAGTTAGTAATCATACTGGACAAATGTTGTCGCCTGTCACTTTCAATTGATGCAGCAGTACCTGTCCTGTCTGCGGTCATAGCAAAATCACTCCACAACCTGGTCAGAATACCCCTCTGTCCAACGCCACTTCTGATGTGTGCACCCCTAACACTCCTAGTCTGCTGGCCCCTGGAGCTCGTGTGAGAACGATCACGTGCGCTGTGTGCTGGGAATGCCTGAAGCAAACGGTCAACAAGAGTTGATTGGTTGCTAATATTAGTTCCAAGTTCTCATGTGGCATAATATTTTGCAATTTGCCTTTATAGCGTGGATCAAGGAGGCAGGCCAACCAGTAATCGTCATCGTTCATCATTTTCGTAATGCGTGTGTCCCTTTTTAGGATACGTAAGGCATAATCCGCCATGTGGGCCAAAGTTCCAGTTGTCAAATCTCCGGTTGTGATTGGTTGAGGGGCAGTTTCAGGCAAATCTACGTCCCTTGTGTCCCTCAAAAAACCAGAACCCGGCCTTGCCACGCAACCAATTTCCAGTGCCCCCGGGAAAGCTTCCTCATTAAAAATATACTCATCCCCATCATCCTCCTCGTCCTCCACCTCCTCTTCGCCCGCTAACTCGTCCTGTACACTGCCCTGACCAGACAATGGCTGACTGTCATCAAGGCTTTCCTCTTCCTCTGGTGCAGACGCCTGATCCTTTATGTGCGTCAAACTTTGCATCAGCAGACACATTAGGGGGATGCTCATGCTTATTATGGCGTTGTCTGCACTAACCAGCCGTGTGCATTCCTCAGAACACTGAAGGACTTGACACATGTCTTGTATCTTCGACCACTGCACACCAGACAACTCCATGTCTGCCATCCTCCTGCCTGCCCGTGTATGTGTATCCTCCCACAAAAACATAACAGCCCGCCTCTGTTGGCACAGTCTCTGAAGCATGTGCAGTGTTGAGTTCCACCTTGTTGCAACGTCTATGATTAGGCGATGCTGGGGAAGGTTCAAAGACCGCTGATAGGTCTGCATACGGCTGGAGTGTACAGGCGAACGTCGGATATGTGAGCAAAGTCCACGCACTTTGAGGAGCAGGTCGGAGAACCCAGGATAAGTTTTCAATAAGCACTGCACCACCAGGTTTAAGGTGTGAGCCAGGCAAGGAATGTGTTTCAGTTGGGAAAGGGAGATGGCAGCCATGAAATTCCTTCACTATCACTCACTACCTTGCCTGCCTCAAGATCTACTGTGCCCAGCCACGACTGCGTTTCTTGTTGCAAGAACTCGGACAGAACTTCCGCGGTGTGTCTGTTGTCGCCCAAACACTTCATAGCCAATACAGCCTGCTGACGCTTGCCAGTAGCTGGCCCATAATGGGACCACTGGTGTGCAACAGTGTCATCTGCCGATGGAGTGGTTGGCCGACTGCGGTCTGTGGAAGAGCTGTAGCTTCTGCAGGAGGATGAGGAGGAGGGGGTGCGAACGCCTACAGCCAACTGTTTCCTAGACCGTGGGCTAGGCACAACTGTCCCGAAATTGATGTCCCCTGTGGACCCTGCATCCACCACATTCACCCAGTGTGCCGTGATGGACACATAACGTCCCTGGCCATGCCTACTGGTCCATGCATCTGTAGTCAGGTGCACCTTTGTACTCACAGATTGCCTGAGTGCATGGACGATGCGCTGTTTAACATGCTGGTGCAGGGCTGGGATGGCTTTTCTGGAAAAAAAGTGTCGACTGGGTAGCTCGTATCGTGGTTCAGCATACTCCATCAGGGCTTTGAAAGCTTCGCTTTCAACTAACCGGTAGGGCATCATCTCTAACGAGATTAGTCTAGCTATGTGGGCTTTAAAACCCTGTGTACGCGGATGCGAGGATAAGTACTTCCTTTTTCTAACCAGAGTCTCATGTAGTGTGAGCTGGACTGGAGAGCTGGAGATCGTGGAAATTTCGGGTGTGCCGGTGGACATGGCAGACTGAGAGACGGTTGGAGACGGTATTGTTTCCGCCGGTGCCCTAGATGCAATATTTCCTCCTACAAAACTGGTGATTCCCTGACCCTGACTGCTTTTGGCTGGCAAAGAAACCTGCACAGATACTGCCGGTGGTGCGGAAAATGGTGGCCTTACAGTGATGGAAGGGATGTTGCGTTGCTGACTAGCTTCATTGGCCGAGGGTGCTACAACCTTAAGGGACATTTGGTAGTTACTCCAGGCTTGAAAATGCATGGTGGTTAAGTGTCTATGCATGCAACTAGTATTGAGACTTTTCAGATTCTGACCTCTGCTTAAGCTAGTTGAACATTTTTGACAGATGACTTTGCGCTGATCAATTGGATGTTGTTTAAAAAAATGCCAGACTGCACTCTTCCTAGCATCGGATCCCTTTTCAGGGATTGCAGACTGAGCTTTAACCGGATGGCCACGCTGTCCTCCAACAGGTTTTGGCTTTGACACGCGTTTTGGGCCGGATACGGGCCCGGCAGATGGAACCTGTTGCGATGTTGATGCCTGCTGCGGCCCCTCCTCCACCTCCGCTTCTGAACTACTGCCGCCTGAACCCTGTTCCCCCAATGGCTGCCAATCGGGGTCAACAACTGGGTCATCTATTACCTCCTCTTCGAGCTCGTGTGCAACTTCGTCTGTGTCACTGTGTCGGTCGGTGGTATAGCGTTCGTGGCGGGGCAACATAGTCTCATCAGGGTCTGATTGTGGATCAGTACCCTGAGAGGGCAATGTGGTGGTCTGAGTCAAAGGAGCAGCATAGTACTCTGGCTGTGGCTGTGCATCAGTGCACTCCATGTCAGAATTTACTTGTAATGGGCATGGCCTGTTAAGTGTTTCACTTTCTAAGCCAGGGACGGTATGTGTAAAGAGCTCCATGGAGTAACCCGTTGTGTCGCCTGCTGCATCCTTCTCTCTTGTTGTAGTTTTTGCTGAAGAGGACAAGGAAGCGACTTGTCCCTGACCGTGAACATCCACAAGCGACGCGCTGCTTTTACACTTACCAGTTTCAGAAGAGGAGGCAAAAGAGCTAGAGCCTGAGTCTGCAATGTAAGCCAAAACTTGCTGTTGCTGCTCCGCCTTTAAAAGCGGTTTTCGTACTCCCAGAAAAGAGAGCGTTCGAGGCCTTGTGTAGCCAGACGACGAAACTGGCTCCACAGCTCCAGACTTAGGTGGAATATTTTTATCCCCACGACCACCTAATGCTCCACTACCACTACCATCATTACCAGCTGACAATGAACGCCCACGGCCACGACGACCTCTTGCACCAGACTTCCTCATTGTTTTAAAAACTTAACCAAAGTAACTTTATTTGTTGCTGTCAAACAACTTACACGGTGAGCTATAACTTCAGTATGATTTCAATATCCCTTAACAGGTTGGTGAGACCACAAGGAAAATCAGGCACAATGTTACACACTCTGTTTTCTGTGGCACCAAATCACAGAGATGCCACACACGCAGGACTGTCACTCAAGCACAAATGTCAATATTAATTTCCCACTGTTTTCTTTTTTTTTTCTTTTTCAGGGAGACTTTAGAAACCAAATAATAAAAAATAAATAGGCTTTCTATGGCCCACTGAGTGAGAGATGGCACACACAGGAGTCAGGAGTGGCACACAAGCCCTGACTGAGGCCAATATTTTTCTCCCACTGATTGATGTAGTGATTTTTTTTCAGGTAGATTTTAGAACCCAAATCAAGCAAAAAAATTAATAGGCTTTCTATGGCCCACTGAGTGAGAGATGGCACACACAGGAGTCAGGAGTGGCACACAAGCCCTGACTGAGGCCAATATTTTTCTCCCACAGATTGATGTAGTGGTTTTTTTTCAGGTAGATTTTAGAACCCAAATCAAGCAAAAAAATTAATAGGCTTTCTATGGCCCACTGAGTGAGAGATGGCACACACAGGAGTCAGGAGTGGCACACAAGCCCTGACTGAGGCCAATATTTTTCTCCCACTGATTGATGTAGTGTTTTTTTTTTCAGGTAGATTTTAGAACCCAAATCAAGCAAAAAAATTAATAGGCTTTCTATGGCCCACTGAGTGAGAGATGGCACACACAGGAGTCAGGAGTGGCACACAAGCCCTGACTGAGGCCAATATTTTTCTCCCACTGATTGATGTAGTGTTTTTTTTCAGGTAGATTTTAGAAACCAAATCAAGCAAAAAAATTAATAGGCTTTCTATGGCCCACTGAGTGAGAGATGGCACACACAGGAGTCAGGAGTGGCACACAAGCCCTGACTGAGGCCAATATTTTTCTCCCACTGATTGATGTAGTGTTTTTTTTCAGGTAGATTTTAGAACCCAAATCAAGCAAAAAAATTAATAGGCTTTCTATGGCCCACTGAGTGAGAGATGGCACACACAGGAGTCAGGAGTGGCACACAAGCCCTGACTGAGGCCAATATTTTTCTCCCACTGATTGATGTAGTGTTTTTTTTTCAGGTAGATTTTAGTACCCAAATCAAGCAAAAAAATTAATAGGCTTTCTATGGCCCACTGAGTGAGAGATGGCACACACAGGAGTCAGGAGTGGCACACAAGCCCTGACTGAGGCCAATATTTTTCTCCCACTGATTGATGTAGTGTTTTTTTTTCAGGTAGATTTTAGAACCCAAATCAAGCAAAAAAATTAATAGGCTTTCTATGGCCCACTGAGTGAGAGATGGCACACACAGGAGTCAGGAGTGGCACACAAGCCCTGACTGAGGCCAATATTTTTATCCCACTGATTGATGTAGTGTTTTTTTTCAGGTAGATTTTAGAACCCAAATCAAGCAAAAAAATTAATAGGCTTTCTATGGCCCACTGAGTGAGAGATGGCACACACAGGAGTCAGGAGTGGCACACAAGCCCTGACTGAGGCCAATATTTTTCTCCCACTGATTGATGTAGTGTTTTTTTTTCAGGTAGATTTTAGAACCCAAATCAAGCAAAAAAATTAATAGGCTTTCTATGGCCCACTGAGTGAGAGATGGCACACACAGGAGTCAGGAGTGGCACACAAGCCCTGACTGAGGCCAATATTTTTCTCCCACTGATTGATGTAGTGTTTTTTTTTCAGGTAGATTTTAGAACCCAAATCAAGCAAAAAAATTAATAGGCTTTCTATGGCCCACTGAGTGAGAGATGGCACACACAGGAGTCAGGAGTGGCACACAAGCCCTGACTGAGGCCAATATTTTTCTCCCACTGATTGATGTAGTGTTTTTTTTCAGGTAGATTTTAGAACCCAAATCAAGCAAAAAAATTAATAGGCTTTCTATGGCCCACTGAGTGAGAGATGGCACACACAGGAGTCAGGAGTGGCACACAAGCCCTGACTGAGGCCAATATTTTTATCCCACTGATTGATGTAGTGTTTTTTTTCAGGTAGATTTTAGAACCCAAATCAAGCAAAAAAATTAATAGGCTTTCTATGGCCCACTGAGTGAGAGATGGCACACACAGGAGTCAGGAGTGGCACACAAGCAGAAAGGGCAATATTAATCTCCCACTGATTGATGTAGTGATTTTTTTTCAGGTAGATTTTAGAACCCAAATCAAGCAAAAAAATTAATAGGCTTTCTATGGCCCACTGAGTGAGAGATGGCACACACAGGGATGGCACTCTAGCAGAAATGCCAATCTTAATCTCCCACAAAAAAAAACTGTCCTACAATTACTATCTCCCTGCAGTAATCTCAGCCAGGTATGGCAGGCAGCAATAAGGAGTGGACTGATGCACAAATTAAATAAAAAGTGTGGACAAACAAAAAAGATAGCTGTGCAGAAAGGAAGGAACAAGAGGATATGTGCTTTGAAAAAAGCAGTTGGTTTTCACAGTGGCGTACACACACAGCAATACAGCTATCAGGGAGCCTTCTAGGGCAGCCCAATGAGCTACAGCGCTGAGAGAAAAAAAAAAAATGTAGCTTCCACTGTCCCTGCACACCGAAGGTGGTGTTGGACAGTGGAAATCGCTACAGCACAAGCGGTTTGGTGGTTAATGGACCCTGCCTAACGCTCTCCCTGCTTCTAATGAAGCGGCAGCAACCTCTCCCTAAGCTCAGAGCAGCAGCAGTGAGATGGCGGTCGGCGGGAACGCCCCTTTATAGCCCCTGTGACGCCGCAGACAGCAAGCCAATCACTGCAATGCCCTTCTCTAAGATGGTGGGGACCAGGACCTATGTCATCACGCTGCCCACACTCTGCGTTCACCTTCATTGGCTGAGAAATGGTGCTTTTCGCGTCATTGAAACGCGACTTTGGCGCGAAAGTCGCGTACCGCATGGCCGATGCAACGCTGGGATCGGCTCGGTTTCATGAGACGCCGACTTTGCCAAAAGTCGGCGACTTTTGAAAATGAACGACCCGTTTCGTTCAACCCTAGTTATAACTAATAATAAAGGAGTCGTTTTAAGTTGCGCAAAATAATAACGATATAGTTATTCCCCCCGTTCTTCAAAATGGTCTTTAAACAGTTATGCACCTTTTCTAATATGGCGCCGATGCCTTCAGCGTACTAGTGCGCAAGTGCGGACCACAATTCCCTCCATTTTTCGGAATGGTCTTTAAGCAGCTATGCACCTTCTCCAATATGGCGCCGATGCCTTCAGCGTACTAGTGCGCAAATGCGGACCATAATTCCCTGGGTCTTTGTGTAGACGTCACAAACATGCGCACTAATGTCAGGAAGATGCTGAAGTCTCAAACACATGTGAGACTATAATTGTAAGTGTGCGATATTTTTTGTTTCACAGATATGGGACACCTGAGTTGACTAGATTGATTATTTAGTAAATTTTAAATGCTATCACTGTGCACTGTATGGTATTTTTATATACGTCATATATTGAATAGATTTACTATAATGGCACTGATTGCACTTTTTTCGTTACTGTTCTGACGTCCGAAATAACTGAATGTTGTTAATGACCTTTTATTGAATGACATGTTTGTCTTCTATATATACTCACTTCATTTGTATATTCACTGCTTGAGAAAGGATACTATATCGGAAACGTTGCCACGCCATTCAGGCATTAAAGCCCATTTTTTCTTATTTTTGTGCTGTTCTCTCTCTCTCTCTCTATATAGTAATACACTGTGTTCCAAATTATTATGCAAATAATATTTCCTCATATTTTCTCTAAATTACCTATCTGAATTGCAGTCATTGTTATTTTCCAGTCATCTACTATTCTAGTATAATTGCAATGTTTTGGAACAAACTGCCTATGAAAACAGTATCTTTTTAAAAAAAATAAACACTCAAAATGCATGTTCCAAATTATTATGCACAGCAGAGTTTTCAACATTTTTTTTTATTTTGAACAAAAAAATGGTCAATTGTGAAGTTATAAGCATTATCAGCTTATTACAAAATGAAATCAAACAGTTTTCAAGTGAAAACTTTATTCTAGGTGATGTTACATTTGCACATAGGACCCCTTGTTCGAAAGAAGCTTCTGAACTCTCTTGTCCATTGAATTTGTCAGTTTTTGGATGGCTTCTGCTTCAATTGTCTTGCATGTGGACAGAATCCCTTCCCAGAGCTGTTGCTTAGATGTGAACTGCCTCCCGCCATCATAGACACTCCTTTTGATGATGCTCCAGAGGTTCTCAATGGGGTTGAGGTCAGGGGAAGATGGTGGCCACACCATAAGTTTGTCCTCTTTTATGCCCATAGCAGCCAGAGATGCAGATGTGTTTTTTGCAGCATGAGACTGGGCATTATCATGCATGAAAATGATCTTGCTGCGGAAAGCACGGTTCTTCCTCTTGAACCATGGCAGGAAGTGTTGTTTTAGAAACTCCACATAGATTATGGAGTTCATCTTTACCCCTTCAGGGATCATAAAGGGGCCGACAATCTCTCTCCCCATGATTCCAGCCCAAAACATTACTCCACCTCCTCCTTGTTGGCGCCTTAGCCGTGTTTTCACGGGGTGTCCATCAACCAGCCATCCTCCACTCCATCCATCTGGACCATCGAGCGTTGCACGGCACCCATCGGTGAATAAAACAGTTTAGAAGTCAGTCTTCATGTATCGTTTGGCCCACTGGAGCCGTTTCTGCATGTGTGCAGTGGATAGAGGTGGTCGACAGGATGGCTTACTCACAGCTGCAAACCTCTGAAGGACCCTGCATCTTGTTGTTCTGGGGACGTTGGAGGCACCAGCAGCTTCAAAAACTTGTCTGCTGCTATGACAAGGCATTTTTGCAGCTGCTCTTTTAACCTTATGCAATTGCCTGTTGGAAAGAGTCCTCAATTTTTCCTTATCAGCACGCACACGTGTGTGCTGGGAATCAGCTACATACTTCTTGATTGTGCGATGCTCACAATGAAGTGTCTTGGCAATGTTGATTGTAGTCATGCCTTGACCTAAATACTCCACAATTTGTTGCTTCTCAGCAGCCGACACATCCTTTTTCTTTCCCATTTTGGCCAAAAATGTAGGCTGCATAATAATGTGGAACAGCTTTCTTAAGTAGTCTTGCCTTTATTTGGACACACCTGCCAAACTAATTTGCACAGGTATCTGCAATTACTTTCAGTGATATAAAGAGCCCTGACACACATCACCATCAATGAGTTTAAATGACAAACAAAAAAATTCTAACCTTATCACTCCTAAACTCTATGTGCATAATAATTTGGAACACAGTGTAATATATTCACTTATATTTGTTTTGTGTGTGTAAACATTATATGTGAACATGGTATGTAATGAGATTATGGTCTTCAATGGAGTATGTAAAAGAAGAGGTTGGACAAGGAAATGTCATTTTTTTGTTAAAAAATATATCTTTATTTGGCTTACAAAAACGCATACAAATCCGCATGAAAAAAAAACGCATGATAAACCGCACCAAATCTGCGTGGATTTTCAACTGCGTTTTCTGCCAAGAGAGGAAGAATCCACGTAGAAAATTCCACAGGCAAATCTGAAACGTGTGCAAAGACCCTTAAGCAAGAGGCACCACTAACCAAACACCATGAAGACCAAGGAGATCTCCAAACAAGTCAAGAACAAAGTTGTTGAGAACAAGTCATGGTTGGTTTATAAAAAAAAAAGAAAATACAATCTCTGATAATCCCCCATAGCTTCATCAAATCCATTATCATCTAATGGAAAGAACATGGTACCACAACAAACTTGCCAAGAGAGGGCTGCCCACCAAAACTCTCAGCTCGGTGTGATACAGTAACCCGTTACAGGTAGGGGGCGCTGCATGGTCTTCCCAGAATATGCAGGGAGGCGTATTGAGGCCACAGGAATGCATGGCAATCGCAGGCATAGCTGTGGTGATGAGTCAAAATCCGGCATTATTGTGAATGGCTGGAGTCAGGGTATGTTTCCACGTTCAGTTTTGCTTCAGGCTTTGGTCAGGATTTTATGCAGGTAAAATCCTGACCAAAACTGCACCTGAGGTCACTGGCAGGTCACCTGCGGTGTACCTGCGTGTTTTGCTCATAGTAGCAACATGCTGCGTTTCGAAAAAACGCACCACGCATGCGTTTTCGCGGCAAAAACGCATGCGTTTTTTAACGCATAGTGGAGTCTGGATTTCATGAAATCCCATCCACTATGCTGTAACATCTGGACGCTGCGTTTTTGAAGCTGTGGAAAAACGCGTCAAAAACGCAGCGTTTCCTGAACGTGGAAACATACCCTCAGACACTTTGCACTGCCAGCCTGCAGTAAGGTTGTTCTGGGACCTGTAGTCCCACAAGTAATTATGTTGTTTTAGAGGGAGGCTAGTTCTGAGAGCTGGGCGGGTCGAACTAGCCACACACACACCTCCCACCTGTGAGAGTGGTTAGAGCTTCATAATGTGATCAGGGTGTGGGTCACATGGTGTTGATAGTGTGGACCTGAATGGTCTGTGCTGTAGGTCCTGTAAAAGCCTGTAAAATGTGTTGAGTGTGCTATCTCCCTGAATATCACATGGTGGGGCTTTGAACCTGGTGACTTGGGTGTTTGACGAACATCCTGAATAGCACCCGGACAGGCAACATGCCTGTGTGTTGGATGGTCCCAGATCGGGACGGACATCCTGAATAGCGCACAGGGGGACCGTGGACATGGACAGTGTGTGTTGGAAGCTCCTGTGAGTGGAGGCTTCTTGGAAGCACCTGGAGAGACCGTGGTCCTGAAGGTCTGTGATGGCTTCTGTGTTAGGGGAAGCTACCATCCTTCGGTGGGTCAGGAACTTACTGGTGTATGTGTCAGGCAAGTTGGTGATCCCTGTAAGGCAGCTTTCCCATGAAGAGTGGACTGACAAGGAGTCAGCAGGTGGAGCAGGAGCTCCCGTAAGGTACCTCAATAGACTGTTGGTAGTTATGATGTTCCATGAACTGTGCGGTCACCCATGGCAACTGGCCAGTGCAGGACCAGCATGTTTAGTTGCTGCAAACTAATAATGTGAAGCCTTATGTAAAGTCCGTTTGCCTTTGATTCACATTTCTATGGTTTATGATACCTGAATAAACTAAACAGACTGTTTTGTGTTAAAAACCGTGCCCGTGTGCATTTATCCCGTTGCCAAGCGAGTGTCCCCCAACACATGCAGTGAGTGCTATCTCACATCGGGCAAGGAGGGCATTAATAAAAGAGGCAGCACAGACCAAAAGGTAACCCTGAAGAAGCTGCAGAGTTCCCAAGCAGAGACTGACGCATTTGTCAACACAACCACAACAAGCCGTATACTCCCTTAGGCTGCCGTCACACTAGCAGTATTTGTAAGCCAAAACCAGGAGTGGGTGATAAATGCAGAAGTGGAGCATATGTTTATATTATACTCTTCCTCTAATTGTTCCACTCCTGGTTTTGGCATACAAATACTGATGTAAAATACTGACCAAATACTGCTAGTGTGAAGGCAGCCGTAGAGGTGACCTTCATGAAGAGTGAACAGAAAAAAGTTTTTACTTACACACAATTGTAAGGCTCGTTTTGAACTTTTTGGCCACCTAGCTAAACACGTTATCTGGCACCAAACCAACACAGCTCATAACTCCAAAAACACCATCCCCACAGTGAAACATAGTGGGGGCAGCATCATGCTGTGGGGAAGATTTTCAGAAACAGGAACAAGGAAAATTGTCCTAGAAGATCGGAAGATGGATGGTGAGAGATGTAGGGATATTCTTGAGTAAAACCTGTTTGTCTGTCAGTGATTTGAGAATAAAACGGAGATTCACTATGTATACATGTATATATATATTTTCTAAATAGGAGTGCTCCTCCGCTAAGCACTGAGCTGTTTCCGTGACCAGGTTCTGTAATTCTCTTTCATTATTCCATTTTATTATATGTAATTGTATTTGTTGTATTGTTTGTTCCCATTTTGCATATTTCTTTTTTTTTTTTTATAAACATTGCCTATCTGCCAAATTGAAAATACTTTTAGGATGCTTTCATACTAGTGTAAGTCCAAATGAAGGAAAGACAAACACTTTCCTATAGCAATATGAACCAAACACTGACACTTGTGTGATTTCAGCCTACGTTCCCACGATGAGCATTTGGTGAGTTTTTGATGTTGCAGTATTTCTGCACCCATTATGTAAAATTAGATTACATTAGTTTTTATCACACTTTTGAGGTTACCATTTTTGTCTCTTTTTGGTAGGTCAAGTTTTATATAAACACTTCCTGGTATTTGACTTAGACAAAACTTTCTGGAGATATTCATGTGTTGATTTTATGATTTTTAGGGCATTCAGTGTGTTTTTCTACCTGTGCATGTTCCACGTCTAATGCAAGGCTTCGGAGAAAATCTATACATAAAACTCATATCTGTAAAAGAAATTGACATACTGTGGATTTGAAACTCGTACTGCAATTCAGTTTATGTTGAGTAAACATGAAGCGCAGTTGTCAGATTTCTATAAATTCCATCCTTGTGTATGTTCTGTTGTGCAAAAAAAAACGCATCATCTTAAAGTTCTAGCAGAGTCGAAACCTCCTCAAAAGCTCATCATGGGTACTTAGCCTTAGGGTATGTGGAGATCATGTCGTTTTGACCCCCAAGGTCTGATCAAGGCTGGAAGTACTGGCCTCTAGTAAAGAAGCCTGAGATGTGACGCACAATGGCAGAAAGAATAAATAAAAGGATGGCTGGCAGTGAGAAGGGAAAGGAGAGTAGGAAGTGTGCGCGTGCACATGTGTGTAAATGCAGAATTTCAGGAAATTTAACACAAACTCAATCCTCCGCGGATTGACCCACTCATCTATAGTACTTACCCCCCAAAATTGTGCTACAATCAGTATCTCAGAATTAATGATACATAGACAGTGCTACCAAAAATAAGTGGCCAATATTGCCTTTTACTGTGCCCTTGACAGTAGAAAATAGTAATGACTCCCGTGCCCCTTCTAAGTTATAATTCAATTTCTGTCACCTTATAAAAGTAATAATGTCCTGAGTACCCCCTTAAAAAGTAATATTCTCCCAAGAAATAGTTAAGCCCTTAAAGTTCCAACTTAATAATACTCTTCGATAAAACTAATGTCACCCTGAGAGCCCCACAAATAGTAATAATGCCCATTAGTTCCTCCTAAATAGTAATAATGCCACCTGACTTTCCACAATTGGTAATAACTCTCCCCCTGAATGCCTCCTAAAGAAACTGTTTGACGCCCAGTGTGTACCCCTGCTCTTCTGGAGTCTACTAGATGCAGAGTGTGGGGCAGAGAGCTCACAGCTCCCCGCTCTACTATAGGTTTTAACGGACGCAGATAGTGTGGAGAATGGACTCACCTGGGCCGCCGCACCCCCTGCCTACCAAGATCAATGCAAGCCCTCATGAAGATGAATTCCCCTATGTTTCATATATGTGCATCACACATGCTGAACTTCCAAGAGACTTCTTACAAGCCCTAATTTACATTGTACAGTACCAACATACAACATCTAAGCGGTGGTGGACCTAACGTGCATTCACATGGTGCAGGTCACAGGGATGCCTTGTCTTATTCGGATTACTACAGGCTTTTCTGTCTCCTGGGATAACTCTCTGTGTCCATATATTCCATACTTGCATAACATTATCTGTATGGAACACGAGCACGGACCTGATAGACCTCAACCTCAAAAAGTAAGTTACTTACAGCCTACATCAAAAGGACTGTGGCTATGGCTTCAGGTCACAATTACTGCCACTAAGACAGGAAAGTGGTGATTACATAATACATAGCATTTCAATCTATTTAGACCATTAGGCTATACTCAGACGTTGCGTTTTTGCAGCTTTTTTTATGCAGGTTTTCAGCTGTACCAGCAAAGTCAATGAGATTTCAAAAATCCCATGACCACACCTTGTTTTTTTCCCCAACTATTGTGTCATAAGAACTTGGTTTTTGCAAAATGCAGCATGTCACTTGTTTCAGTGTTTTTTACCTTTTGCAAGCAATGGGTAGAACAAAAACTGCTGCAGAAAGTGGAGGTATCGGGTTTTAATACGTTTTTGGTGCCAAAACCTTATGAAGTTGAATCAGATTTTTTTCTTTACGCACTAAACTTTAGCAGCATGCCAAAGTCAAAGGTATCCTGACAAAAAAAGCATTAAAATAAAAGCACCAAAAACCCAGTAAAAATGAAGCAAAACCTGCTTTTTGTGAGCAGCTTTAAACCTGGCATTAAAAAAATGCAGCAAAAACACAACGTGTGAACACTATTTTACGTTTTGTTGTGGAACATTAGGTTCGATTTCTCCACCGAAAAAAAACGAAAAAAAAACTAGTCAATGTCTTTTACAGGACAAGTTAGGGCAAGTGCACGTTCTTCAGATACAGTTAGGTCCATATATATTTGGACAGACAACATTTCTCTAATTTTGGCTATAGACATTACCACGATGGATTTTAAACAAAACAATTCAGATGCAGTTGAAGGTCAGATTTTCAGCTTTCATTTGAGGGTATCCACATTAAAATTGGATGAAGGGTTTAGGAGTTTCAGCTGCTTAAAGGGAACCTGTCACCTGAATTTGGCGGGACAGGTTTGCGGTCATGTGGGCGGGATTTTCGGGTGTTTGATTCACCCTTTCCTTACCCGCTGGCTGCATGCTGGCTGCAATATTGGATTGAAGTTCATGTTCTGTCCTCCGTAGTACACGCCTGCGCAAGGCAATCTTGCCTTGCGCACGCGCAGTATGCTTTGCCCAACTGCGGGCAAAGCCGAAAAGCATTAGTGTGCATGCGCCGGCACACTATGTGCCGGAACACAGCGAAGTACTTCCGGGACATAGTGCGCCGGCGCATGCGCACTAATGCTTTTCGGCTTTGTCCGCAGTTGGGCAAAGCACACTGCACGTGCGCAAGGCAAGATTGCCTTGCGCAGGTGTGTACTATGGAGGACACAGCATGAACTTCAATCCAATATTGCGGCCAGCATGCAGCCAGCGGGTAAGGAAAGAGTGAATCAAACACCCGAAAACCCCGCCAATATGACCGCAAACCTGTCCCGCCAAATTCAGGTGACAGGTTCCCTTTAACATGTGCCACCCTGTTTTTAAAGTGACCAAATGTAATTGGACAATTGACTCCAAGGCTATTTCATGGACAGGTGTGGGCAATCCCTTCATTATGTCATTCTCAATTAAGCAGATAAAAGGCCTGGAGTTGATTTGAGGTGTGGTGCTTGCATTTGGAAGGTTTTGCTGTGAAGTAAACATGCGGTCAAAGGAGCTCTCCATGCAGGTGAATCAAGCCATCCTTAAGCTGCGAAAACAGAAAAAACCCATCCGAGAAATTGCTACAATATTATGAGTGGCAAAATCTACAGTGTGGTACATCCTGAGAAAGAAAGCACTGGTGATCTCATCAATGCAAAAAGACCTGGGCGCCCACAGAAGACAACAGTGGTGGATGATCGCAGAATAATCTCCATGGTGAAGAGAAACCTCTTCACAACAGCCAACCAAGTGACCAACACTCTCCAGGAGGTCGGCGTATCAATATCCAAATCTACCATAAAGAGAAGACTGCATGAAAGTAAATACAGAGGGTTCACTGCACGGTGCAAGCCACTCATAAGCATCAAGAATAAAAAGGCTAGACTGGACTTTACTAAAAACATCTAAAAAAAGCCAGCACAGTTCTGGAAGAACATTCTTTGGACAGATGAAACCAAGATCAACCTCTACCGGAATGATGGAAAGAGAAAAGTATGGCGAAGGCGTGGTACAGCTCATGATCCAAAGCATATCACATCATCTGTAAAACATGGTGGAGGCGGTGTGATGGCTTGGGCATGCATGGCTGCCAGTGGCACTGGGTCACTAGTGTTTATTGATGATGTGACACAGGACAGAAGCAGCCGAATGAATTCTGAGGTATTCAGAGCCGCCATACTGTGTGCTCAGATCCAGCCAAATGCAGCAAAACTGATTGGTTGTCGTTTCATACTACAGATGGACAATGACCCAAAACATAAAGCCAAAGCAACCCAGGAGTTTATTAAAGCAAAGAAGTGGAATATTCTTGAATGGCCAAGTCAGTCACCTGATCTCAACCCAATTGAGCATGCATTTCACTTGTTAAAGACTAAACTTCAGACAGAAAGGCCCACAAACAAACAGCAACTGAAAACCACCGCAGTGAAGGCCTGGCCGAGCATCAAAAAGGAGGAAACACAGCGTCTGGTGATGTCCATGAGTTCAAGACTTCAGGCAGTCATTGCCATCAAAGGGTTTTCAACAAGTACTAAAAATGAACATTTTATTTAAAATTATTGAATCTGTCCAATTACTTTTGGTCCATTTAAAAAAGGAGTGGCGCATGTTAAGGAGCTGAAACTCCTAAACCCTTCATCCAATTTTAATGTGGATACCCTCAAATGAAAGCTGAAAGTCTGAACTTCACCTGCATCTGAATTGTTTTGTTTAAAATTCATTGTGGTAATGTCTATAACCAAAATTAGAAAAATGTTGTCTGTCCAAATATATATGGACCTAACTGTACATACCAGTTCTGAAGTAGTCGTGGTCCATCAAGTAGTACAGATATTTTGCAGTCACGTGTCATGTAACCCCAGCCTTAAAAAGAAAAAAAAAACAAAACAAAAAAAAACACACAGAGAACATGGCAACAGCTCAAGTCATGGTGAAGTTTCTGGAAGAAGACTTTTTTAACTTCTAAAAACACCATAAGGGCTGTGTGCACACGCTCAGGATTTTTCAATTTTTTTTCGCTATAAAAACGCGATAAAACCGTGAAAAAGCGCACCCATTAAGCATCCTATTAAAAGAATGCAATCTGTAATTTTTGCGCACATGTTGCATTTTTTTCCACAAAAAAAAAATGCATTGCGGTAAAAAATGCAGCATGTTCATTAATTTTGCGGATTTACCGTGTTTTTGCTGCTATATGTTGCATTGGGGAAGCTCCGAAAAATAAAAGCGAAAAATGCACAAAAAACAAAACGCGCAAAAAACCGCATGTGGAATTCCTGCGGAAAAAGTCTGATTTGGGTCAGTACATTTCTGCAATGATTACTGACGTGTGCACATAGCGTCAAGAAGAGCCATCCCTCATGACTAAGTGACCAATTTTTGATATTTTATTCCTGCCGGTCTTCAGAGTAATCTGAAAAAAGCCATGAAAAAATTTTGCAGCACGAATGTCACCCATTATTCCACCCAAGGATTATAGAGGATTGTAGCACCTACAGGTAACGGGATTTTCAGGATAATCTATTGCTTTACTTTCAATTACTTTTTTTGAACATTTTGTGGCAAATTTTACCCAGAACATCTGAACATTCAATAGAGCAAAGCGGAGACTTTGGTTGAAGAAAACAGGAATAATTATAGCCAAGAAAAGCAGCTGAAATTTCACCTTTCTATGCATTAATAGGAGTCAAATGCATAGAAGGATAACCCAACACTTAATCTTTCCTTGCATGTATCCATAAAGATTAACAAAATCAAAAATGTTGTGATGTAATAGAAAACACTCAACTATCAGAGTTTTCATAGAGTAAGGCAAAGAGAGAAAACTTTTACAGTAAACCAACACTGCCTTCTAGTGGGCACAAGCAAAAATGCATACGTGATCATTACCATTTTAATGTCATTATTTACAGGGGTCTGTCCACATATATACTGTAGATATTAACCCCTTCACCCCCCCCCCCCAGCCTGTTTTTATTTTCCTGACCAGGTCACATTTTTACAATTCTGACCAGGGGGCACTTTGTGGTTATAACTCTGGAACGCTTCAACGAACCCCAGTGATTCTGAGATAGTTGTTTTGCAACATATACTACTTTATGTTGGTAGTTAACTTAGGGCGATATTTTTTTTATTTATAAAAATATTAGAAATTTGGGAAAAATTTTGCAATTTTTTAACTTTAAATTTCCTTGAACCTCAGTCATATCACACAAAAGTTATTAGATAATTCCTTAATGTCTACTTTACGTCAGCATCATTTGTGTGACTTTTTTTGACGAAGTTAGAAGGATTAAATGTTTATCAGCCATTTCTCATTTAACCAACAAAATTTACAAAACCAATATTTTTAGAGATCACATCACATTTTTTTGGAGTGACTTTGAGTGGTCTATATGACAGAAAATACCCAAAAGTGAAACCATTTTAAAAAACTGCACCCCTCAAAGTGCTGAACATCACATTCAAGAAGTTTATTAACCCTGCGCTGCACAGGAATTAACACAATGTGGAAACAGAAAAAATAACCTTTTACTTTTTCAACAAAAACGTTGCTTTAGCCCCTATTTTGTATTCTCACAAGGGTAACAGGAGAAAATGGACCCCAAAATTTGTTGTGCAATTTCTCGTGAGTACACACATACCCCATAGGTGGGGGTAAATTACTGTTGGCTGCAAGGCAGGACTAGGAAGGGAAGGAATACAGTTTGAGGACGCAAAACTGACTGGAATCGAAAGAGGACGCCATATTGCTTTTGCAGAGCCCCTGATGTGTCTAAACAGTAGAACCCCCCACAAGTGACCCCATTTGGGAAACTAAACCACCCAAGGAATTAATCTAGATGTGTGGGAAGAACCTTAATCCTTCGGGTGCTTCACAGAATTTGATGTTGAGATATATACAGTGGGTACGGAAAGTATTCAGACCCCTTTACATTTTTCACTCTGTTTCATTGCAGCCATTTGGTAAATTCCAAAAAGTTCATTTTTCAGGTCTCTCCAGAGATGCTCAATTGGGTTTAGGCAGTCACAAATACTCGGAGATCACCCGATCGTGTTTGGGAAAACCCGAGCAACGAGTATACTTGCTCATCACTAGTAGGGAGTGGATCAAAATATATGTGTACACCCTTATAAGTGAAATTATAGAAGCAAAAAATACAATTACTTATATCATTGTGTACCACATAATGCTCCATTCATCTTTGTGCACAGTCCAACTGAAAAGTACCTACATGAGTGTAAAGTGCCGCAAGTAGAGTTTACCCATAGGGAGTGCTTGCTGGGACCATCCACCTTAGCCCCTTAAATAAAAAAGAACCTATACATATATGTTTGATATCTACAAACTTGTAATGACTTGAAAAATCATAACGGCAGGTCAGTATTAGAATTTGGTGAACTTGGTTACAAATAAATTAAAAAAAATTGTGGAATTGTACTTTTTTGGGCAATTTCACTGCACTTGGAATTTTTTTCCCCATTTTCCAGTACACGATATGGTAAAACCAATGGTGTTGTTCAAAAGCAACCCGAGCAACGAGTATACTCGCTCATCACTAGTAACAATGCTTCAGCATGGCTATACATAGCAGAAGTCACAATTTCCCATTGCCGGCATTCACAGTAGACTTGTAATGACAGGCACAGGGGTCGTCAGCAGACAAGAGGGATATAACTGGATATGTAGTGGGGGGAAAAAATGGGCTCGACATGTAAGCCTATATCAAAGACAGGGACACTACCTTTTACATACAGTACATGTATGTCAAAATATAGTGAAGGGGTTAAATTCATTAAGATAATAAATAAATGAGTTTGGCATATCTTACTCCAGCAATGTCTTCATGAAGATGGCTATGCAACTATACAATGGTTTCTGCATCCACCAGCACTACCATTATATGGTTTTTACAACTCCGGACCCTACCGTCATGCACAGTGTAGGAAAGGCTAAGTCCAACACAAAGGAATGAGGGGATGGGAGCCCAACACAAGGGAAGTGGGGGAGCAGAGACCCCTAGGCAGATCTAAAGTCACCCTGTCTTCCTTAAAGGTCCCTATATAGGTTCTGCACCTATCGCCGAGCAGGAACCTAATCCCTGCCTAACCCTGGCAAAAAGCCCTGCTTATGATAGAACGGGATGTGCACAAGTCAATCCCAACTACCACTAAAAACAGCTGGGATAGAGGAACAAGAGGAACTATATTGAGTAGATTCAGATGTAACACAGACGTCCTCCAGCAACACCAAAAGAGGAAGATAGCCGACTGCTATAGCTCCAAGCCTCAACTGGGGTAAATGGAAATATCATCGGCGATTCCCAGCAGCAGGCTGGGAATCTATAAACACCCAGGTCCAGGTGTGTCAGAGATGGAGAAAGGTTGCCATTGGGTCAAAGAGTCTGAAGAAAGCCAAAGTCTGCAAAGCCAAACGCAGAGACCTTCTGCAGCTAAATGCAGTGCGACTGTCTGCAGATTCTGACATACGTGTGACACCTACACCAACATCTTATTGGGTCTAATTATTGCAACCTTAAAGTGATAGTGACTGCATACCCCAACAATGTGCTGTTTTTCGTGGGTGCCCAGCCATTGGGACCCCAAGCAATTCCAGAATAAGTAGTGTTTAGCGTTGGTTCAGCGCTGCGGCCCCTTTGCGTTTTTCCCTTGCAGTGTCATCTCTGGTCAACAGCTGAGCACAGAACTGCAGCCAAATCTACCCAGCGGCCATGTAAGTGTTCATACTCCCCACCCCAACATTACAGGCTCACAGGTACTAACATGGAATTTAGCGACAGTCATGAATGGAAACTGTCAAAACCCACGCAAACACTGACGAGGTAGTCACTTATACAGCAGCAGGCTTACCGCCAAGCCCCCAAATAAGACTTCAAAAAATATGAGTTCATACTAAAAATAAAAACTGCAGGATGAAGACACCAATACAGATGAGCGTCCAAGACCTACGGGGACGAAACTACAGAAGACGAGATTGCCCACTGTTGCCTAAGATATAGATATATAGATATAGATATATATATATATATTTTTTTTTTTTTCCCGTCTATGGGGCACTTCCGTCTGTTTGTCTAGGAAATCCTGAGTCGCTGATTGACTAATCAGCAACGGGCACAGTCCGGCCGCGAATTCGCCCCTTCCTACTCTGTCAGTGCCCCCTCCAGTCAGCGCTCACAGGGTTAATGGCTGCGTTACACCGCGTTATGCCGCGGTGTAACGCAGTCCGTTAACGCTGCTATTACCCTGTGAGACCAACTTTTTACTTTTAAGATCTGATGTTAAAAATAATAAAAAATTATATACTCACCGTCCGGCGCCTTTCCCGCTCCTCGCGACGCTCCGGGCCATGCATTGACCACCAAGTCATCTGGGTAATTTCGCAATGCATTGCTGGGAGCGGAAGCTGGAGGCCGCATCGCGCGCATAGCGACAGCTTCGCTGGACGCCGGAGGGTGAGTATATAACTATTTTATATTTTCTTTTTTTTTTTTTTTTTTTTTTAACAGGGATATGGTGCCCACAGTGCTATACACTGCGTGGGCAGTGCTATACACTGCGTGGGCAGTGCTATACACTGCGTGGGCAGTGCTATACACTGCGTGGGCAGTGCTATACACTGCGTGGGCAGTGCTATACACTGCGTGGGCAGTGCTATACACTGCGTGGGCAGTGCTATACACTGCGTGGGCAGTGCTATACACTGCGTGGGCAGTGCTATACACTGCGTGGGCAGTGCTATACACTGCGTGGGCAGTGCTATATGTTACTTATTTGGCTGTGTGTTGTTGCTTCTATACAATCAGTGTTATCAGTAGATTATTATCACTACAGGCCTAGGTCTTTTGTGCCTCCTGGTACAACCATGCCCCAACCATTGATTTGCAGCTTTCTTTGTAAACTGTATATTAACAGGAACCTGATAAATCAGTGGTGTGGGCAGGGTTATCAAGGTTCAGCATTAGGGCTTGTTTCCATTTGCGAGAAACACGTCCGTGTCTCGCATGTGGAAACCAAGCTCTGGCGCCGGCACTCCAAAGCGGAGCGTGCAGCTCCATGTGTTGCTATGCGGCCGCACGCTCCGCTCCCAAGTGCCGGCACCACAGCTTGGTTTCCACATGCGAGACACGGACGTGTTTCTCGCAAATGGAAACGAGCCCTTAGAGGTCTTCTACGCCTGCAGCAGACAACAGATTTTATCAAATCAACAGAATGCAGACCAGCAAGTGACACATTGCTGGAATCAAGGTCCCAGACCTTATATCATACTGCTCTCATTACATAGAAATAAAAATTAAAGACAGATTTCCTTTACACCCTTATCGTCATCTTACATACTGGTATTTCAAATGCCAGCTCCCTGACTTTGATGCAAGCTCGCACGCCAAGCTCGCATCATTCATCACACATGACAGCTGATTTAATCAGCCATCATGTGCCTCTAACAGCTGTGGGTGCAGCAGAGCTCCTCCCACGGCTGTTAACCTGTTAAATCCTGCTATCTGATAGCAGCATTTAACTTGCACTGAAGTGCTCCGATCGCTGCATCTGACGTGATCATGGAATGCCGATGAGTTGTCATTACTGATGAGCGAATATACTCGTTACTGGAGACTTCCCGAGCACGCTCTGGCGGTCTCCGAGTATTTGGATGTGCTCGGAAATTTAGTTTCTGTCTCTGTAGCTGCATGATTTACGGCTGCTGGGCAGCCTGAATAGATGTGGGGGTTCCCTAACAAACAGGCAACCCCCACATGTTCTCAAGCTGTCTAGGAGCCACAAATCATGCATCTACGGAGACAAACTAAATCTCTGAGCACACTAAAATACTCGGAGATCACACGAGCGTGCTCGGGAAATCTCCAGTAACGAGTATATTCACTCATCACTTGTTGTCATGACAGACGAGGATCTGCTGAACACCCCTGTGCCTGTCATAACAATCAACTTTGTGAAAGCCAGCCTGTGGCAGGTGTTCAATGATCATGATTTTCTCTATACATAGCACAAGCTACTGGATGATCGCAGCTTCAAGTTTCCTAAAGAGAACTATTGAAAACAGTAGAAAGTTAATATATTTTAAAAAAAAAGCACTCTCTCAAATATCGGAACCCCCCCTATCAATAACGGACAAGTCTTCCATCCATGAAGTCTGTCAGTCTCACTCTGCTGTCAATCAACTTTTTGGGCACCAACAACCACGGCCTCCCAGACACGGAACAGGGAGGCGGACTGTTTTCCTTCACTGTAAATCTCCCGTTTAATGGCCACAAGTTCTCCATAAGGTTTAGGTTGGGTGAGAAAGGGACAGTGCCATTATTCTTTTAACTTTAAGGCCTTTGCTGGCAGCCAAGCAGTGGAGACTTCGATGCTGCGATGGAATATTGTCCAGCATAAAAAAAACAACATTGATTTCTTGAAATAGACTTTTAAGTATAAAATCACAATAAACATTTTACGACAATACAGGGATTTTGAAAAGATTCCCCCCTCCCCCCCACAATACATCTCAACATTAAGGCTGTGTGCACACGTAGCAGATTTTTCGCGTTTTTTCGCTATAAAACCGCGAAAAAAATGCTCACATTAAGCATCCTATTTAATAGAATGCAATCCGCATTTTTTGTGCACATGCTGCATTTTTTTCCTGAGCGGAATCGCATTCCAGAAAAAAACGCAGCATGTTCATTAAATTTGCGGAACCGCGGGGATTCCGCACACCTAGGAATGCATTGATCTGCTTACTTCCCGCAGGGGGCTATGCCCACCACGCGGGAAGTAAGCAGATCATGTGCGGTTGGTACCCAGACTCTCCTCCACAGACTAGGCACCATATAATTGTTAAAAAAAAAAAAAAAAAAAAATTAAAATAAAAAATCATGATATACTCACCTTCGATGGCCCCGGAGTCTTCCCGCCTCTCAGCGGTACACGTGGCCGCTTCCGTTCCTATAGATGGAGTGTGTGAAGGACCTGTGAGGACGTCGCGATCACGTGACCGCGACGTCATCGAAGGTCCTGCACACACTCCATCTATAGGAACAGAAGCCGCTGAGGAGATCGGCTGTTTGTGGAAGGTGAGTATAACCATTTTTTAAAATTATTTTTAACATTCTATCTTTTACTATTGATGCGGTATAGGCTGCATCAATAGTAAAAAGTTGGTCACACTTGTCAAACACTATGTTTGACAAGTGTGATCAACCTGTCAATCAGTTTTCCAAGCGATGCTACAGATCGCTTGGGAAACGCTAGCATTCAGCAAGCTAATTATGCTTGCAAAACGCTAGTTTTCTGCGGGAATATGCATGCTAACTCCGCATGCGATATACCCGCGGCAGGAGTTGCAGAATTGCCGTGGAAATTTCCACAGCAATTCTGCAACGTGTGCACTTAGCCTAAATATTAATCACTGCAAAAAGCATCTCTCAACATTACCAACCCCCCCTTCTCCCCATTTAGACAGCTCATGCTCTTCCCTTAGCATGTCTTATACAGGCATATACTTTAGTATTATCTGATGACTCCTACTGTCCCCTTATAAACAAAACATTCCAACATAAAAAAAACTTCCCAGAACTTTCTTCCCTCATCCCTCCCCTACCCCAATTCCAGCCAAGGCGTCCACAGTTGATCATAAAACTCCACTTTCCCTCTTTTCTGGTAAACCACCTTTTCTAGTGTAATAACAGGTTTCACATATTGAAGGTATACTCCTCTGGAAGGTGGATCCTCTGTTATCCAGCTTCTTGCTATGACCTTTCGAGCCATGTACAATAGTCTAGCAATTGCCATCTTCAACTTGTTATCTACTCATCTCCTCTACATATCCCAACAAACACCACTGGTTCCATTGGGACCACGCATCTATAAGCCCCCTCTATTCAGCTAATAATCACCAACCAGAAAGCAGCCAACCTCGGACAGGTCCAGAGCATGTGAAGCAATCCAGCATTGTCATTCCTGCACCTAGGGCACTCCGAGTCAGACCGCTATATAGCCTTATGCAAGACATCTGGAGATCTATACACTATGTAGGATATAAAGCTGAGATAGTCTATATGGTTCATTCAGTGAGTTTTGGCATCCACTCTAACACAGACATCCATGTTTCATCCTCTAAATGGCCCAATTCTCTCTCCCATTTAGTCCTAGAGTCAATCGGGAAACCCAGTAAATGAGTGCGCAGTAGGTCTCTGTACAAGGTGGAAATAACCCCTCTCGTTGCTCCCTCTCCACACACATACTCCAACACTAAAATCACCTTGAATTTTAAAACAGTCCCCCCTGTCCTGGGCATTAAACGCATGTCTCACCTGGGCATATTGATATCCCCCAGAAGCCCTAATACCAAACTCCGATTGTAGCTGGGAAAAGGATTTCAGCTCTCGCCGCTCTAGAACCTGATAGACATATCGTATCCCCCTGGCATGCCATTCTGGTAACCATCCCATTGCCATAAACTGCGGTAATTTATTAAACCACAGCAGGGAGAACCTGGTAAGACAGGTGACTCCATAAATTTGTCAAACTCTTCCCCATAATTTATATATCAGGAATAGCGTTGGATAGATTTCCCCAAGTGCCCCCAGAGACCCATCTTTTCGTCACCCTATCAACTGTTGTACCACGCAGGAAGACGCCTCACGCTCACAGCCCTTCAAGTGCTGGCACTGAGCCGCCAGGAAGTATATTTCAGGGTTAGGCAAAGCCAAACCTCCTTCATCCTTAGGTCTCTGAAGCATCTCCAACCTAATGCGGGAATGATGCTTCCCCCACACCAAACTCCTAAATAAGGAGTTAATGTTTAAATTTCCCACGTTGTATCCAAATAGGCGAGTTATGGAATACATACAGTATCTTAGGCACGAGAATCATTTTAATAAGATTAACTAGGCCCACCACTGACAAGTGCAGTTCAGACGAGGCCCCCGCTTTTGCCTTAAGAACCCCCAACAAGGGAGTCAAATTCTTATGCAAGTAATCTAATCGGCATAGAGATCCATATACCCAAATATTTTAATTGATCAGCCACTTTAAGGGTATGTGTCCACGTTCAGGAAACGCTGCGTTTTTGACGCAGTGTTGAGCCGCAGCGTCACAAACGCAGCGTCCAGATGTTACAGCATAGTGGAGGGGATTTCATGAAATCCCGTCTCCACTGTGCATTAAAAAACGCATGCGTTTTTCCCGCAAAAACGCACATGCCTTGCGTTTTTTCAGAACGCAGCATGTTGCTACAATGAGCAAAACACGCAGGAACACCGCAGGTGACCTGCCAGTGACCTCAGGCGCATTTTTGGTCAGGATTTTACCTGCATAAAATCCTGACCAAAGCCTGAAGCAAACCTGAACGTGGAAACATACCCTAAGCCTGCCTCCCTCCGCGACATCTGCCACCTCATCCCCTACCTTAAACAGAGTTGATTTATTCCAATTTATCCTCAACCCCGACAATGCTCCAAATATTTCAATACGCCAAACAGCATTTCCCAATGAGTCATGTGGATCGCTCAAGAACAGCAGTATATCATCTGCGTATAACGCGATTTTCTCTTCAATTGACCCATACTTAACCCCTTCACGACCTTGCCCTTTTCCATTTTTCAGTGTTCGTTTTTCGCTCCCCTCCTTCCCAGAGCCATAATTTTTTTATTTTTCTGTCAATATGGCCATGTGAGGGCTTGTTTTTTTGCAGGACAAGTTGCACTTTTCAACGATAGTCTTACTCACCGGTTAACGGTGTTTTTCGGAGTCCAAGACAGCACTACGGAGAGAGGGGATCCGCCCTTCAGGAACAGGAAACCTACAGATACATAAGGGCGGCACCTCTCCCACGCATCAGTTGGTTTACAGAGCACAAGAGGACCACCAAGGTTAATAGCATACATAATAAACAATGATACAATAACTAACTATTCACTACCCGTGAATTATATAAATAAAAAAAGGTGTACACCCAGAACTTAGAAGACGGGAGGGTATGTACAGGTGCTGTCATGGACTCCGAAAAACACCGTTAACCGGTGAGTAACTAAGACTTTATCGGTCGTCCATGACAGCACTACGGAGAGAATTACAGAGAGTAACTAACTAGGGAGGGACTACAGCTTGCAGCACCCTTACACCAAAGGAAAGGTCAGAAGAGGCACCCAAGTTCAATCTATAGTGGTTATAGAATGTGTTTGGGGAAGACCAAGTAGCAGCCTTACAGATTTGGTCGATCGACACCTCCAATCTTTCCGCCCACGAAGCCGCCATAGCTCTAGTGGAATGCGCTTTCAGACCTTCAGGCGCCGGCTTGCCCTTTGAGATGTATGCCAGCGAGATAGCCTCCCTGATCCATCTAGCTAAAGTAGATTTTGATGCCCTATGACCCTTCCTACTACCCTGATAGGACACGAATAGGGCGTTATCTATCTTCCAGGGATCAGTTACTGCCAGATATTCCAGGATACATCTTTTTACATCTAAAGTGTGTAGCTTCCTTTCCTTATCGTTAGTAGGATTGGGGAGGAAAGATGGAAGAACTATTTCCTGTGTTCTGTGGAACCTGGACACTACTTTAGGAAGATATGCTGGATCAGGGGATAGTATCACTCTATCATCCCTAAGCTGCATGTAAGGGGGAACCCTGGATAATGCTTGGATGTCGCCTATCCTACGCGCCGATGTTAGGGCCACCAGGAAGGCTACTTTAAGGGATAAATTTTTAATAGAGGCTGCTGCAATTGGCTCAAATGGGGCCTCTGTCATGGCCGAGAGGACTAGGTTCAGGTCCCATGGCATGACCCTATTCTTCACCATTGGCCTAGACCGTTTTGTCGCTCTGATGAATCTGCTGACCCAGTGATTCTCAGCAATGTTGCAGCCAAAGAGGGCCCCTAAGGCTGATACCTGCACTTTAAGTGTATTTGGGGATAACCCCATATCCAACCCCTTCTGTAAGAATTCTAAAATCTGGTCTATTGGTATTGACTGACCAGCTATTACCCCCGAGTTGTGAAGGAACTTCTTCCAGATCCTAACATAAATCTTTGTGGTGATTATTTTTCTGCTCTTCAGCAGAGTGTTAATGAGGCCCGGAGAGAACCCCCTATCCTTTAACAGCGCCCGCTCAAAATCCACGCCGTCAGATGAAGGCCAACCGCCCGAGGGTGGTAGACTGGGCCCTGGGATAGGAGATCCGGGATGTCTGGCAAGACCCATGGGTCGGATATCGACATAGCCCTCAGGCATGGAAACCACGTCCTTCTGGGCCAGAAGGGGGCAATTATTATTACTGTGGCTTTGTCCTTCCTGATTTTCCTCACCACCAGAGGAAGTAGAGAGTGAGACAGGGGAGGAAAGGCGTAGGCTAGCCTGAAGTTCCAGTCTATGAGGAGGGCGTCTACTGACAGAGGATTTTCTCTGGGGTTGAGAGAGCAGAATTGTGCTACTTTCCTGTTTTCTTTTGTGGCAAACAGGTCTACCTCTGGTTGACCCCATCTTTCCACGATGAGGTTGAAGATGGAGTCGTTCAGGGACCACTCTCCCTGCCTCAATGTGTTGCGGCTTAAGAAATCCGCCGTAGTGTTTTCTGCCCCTCTTATGTGAAGAGCCGTCAATGAGAGAAGATGTTGCTCTGCTAGATGGAATAGACGATCTGCTACGCACATTAGGGATTTGGAACGAGTCCCGCCTTGGTGATTTATGTATGCCACGGCGACCCGATTGTCCGAGAATACCCGCACGTGGTGGCCCTGTAGATAAACAAGGAGTGATTTAACTGCCTGTTCCACAGCCGTTAACTCCTTTAGGTTGGAAGACATTTCTATCTGATCCCGATCCCAAAGCCCCTGGACCAACGTAGCCCCCATGTGAGCCCCCCACCCAGAAGGGCTAGCGTCCGAGGTGACTATACGAGTTACATTATATTCCCAGGGGACCCCTGTGGACAGGTTCTCTTGGTCTAGCCACCATCCGAGGGACATAATAGCGTCTTGGGATAGGGTCATCAGGCTCTCCAGACATCCCCCCAACCTTTTTTGTTGTAACAGCACCTCGCCCTGAAGTATCCTCGTATGATACTGGGCCCATCGGACCGCTGGAATACAGGACGAGAGAGAGCCCAACAGAGACATGGCTCTTCTAAGGGACATGGTGGGGTTTTTAGAGGCATTCAGCACCTGAAGGTGCAGGCGATCAATTTTCTCTTGAGGCAAACGGCATTCCTGAACCTGGGAATCCAGGGTCAGGCCTAAAAATCGCTGCACAGTCATGGGCTGTAAGCGTGATTTTTTAACATTTAGCATCCACCCCAGATGCTCCAGAGCAGACATCACTTTATGTAACTGTTCCAGACAGTGATCCGCCGTTTTACCTACGATAAGGAGATCGTCCAGGTAGGGGATTATTAGAATGTTGGACTCATGCAGGTGTGCCATAACTTCCGCCATAACTTTGGTAAACACTCGAGGGGCGACCGATATACCAAAGGGGAGGGCCCTATACCGGAAGTGTCTGATTACCCCATCCAACCTTACCGCCACCCTCAGGTATCGTTGGTGACCTGCATAAATAGGGATATGGTAATAGGCGTCCTTCAAATCCAATACTACCATAAAGCAGTTTTTAAACAGCAGCTTTATTGCAGTGTTAATAGTTTCCATCTTAAATGATTGGACGGTCAGGAAATTATTAAGAGCCCTAAGGTTAATAATTGTTCTGAAGGAGCCATCAGGTTTACTTATTAGGAATAGAGGAGAGTAGAATCCTCTACCCTGTTCTCCTTCCGGAACCTCTGACAGGACATTCTTATTGAGCAGGTCGTGAACTTCTGCTTCCAGGGCCGCCTGTTCTGCTGGAGAGGACCTGAGTGGGGTAACTCTGAAGAAGTTCTGAGGGATGGAAGAGAACTCTAGCCGCAGACCCGTAGCTATTAACCCCAAAATCCAATCACTACTGGAGATTTTGGACCAGGCCGGGTAGAAGGCAGATAGTCTACCTCCCACCGGGGCGACTAGTCATTGGGGTGGTTTTTTGACCTCACGGGATGGCTCCTGACGTCCTCCACCTCCAAACATAAATCCAGTACCTTTCTTCTTTTTCTCATCCCATCTGCTCTGGTCTCTAGCTGGTCTCCTCCGAAAGAATCTCTTCCCTGCGAAGGGACGCCTGTAAGAGGTAGTTGGTAGATTGGGAAACTTTTTCTTCTCGTCTCCAGCTTTCTCCAGCAGTTCGTCTAGGACTGGACCAAACAGGTATTCCCCTTCGCATGGGATAGAGCACAGACGGGATCTGGATTGAAGGTAACCCGGCCAACATTTCAGCCATAGGGCCCTGCGTGCTGCGTTTGATAGTCCGGCCGCCCTAGCCGCCATTCTTGCCGAATCTGCAGATGCGTCCGCGTGAAAGGCAGCGGCATTCTGAATTGTTGGCAGGAATTTCAACATAGAATCTCTGGAAACACCGCCTTCCAACTTAGACCCTAGCTGATCCAGCCAGACCATCATCGATCTGGCTGCACATGTTGCGGCTACAGCAGGTCTCAGGGCACCCGCCGACATCTCCCATGTCCCTTTAAGGAATGAGTCAGCCTTCTTATCGAGAGGATCCTTTAGGGAAGCCATGTCGTCGAAGGGGATAGATGATTTTTTAGACGCCTTAGACACCGCTGCGTCCAATTTCGGCGCCTTATCCCATGTATTCACCATGGGGTCCTCAAAGGGATATCTGCGTTTAAAGGCAGGTGGAAAAGAGCCTTTCTTCTCTGTTTTTTTCCATTCCCTTTTGATGAGGTTCTGGACCTTGTCATTGAGCCGAAAAGACCTACGTTTTTTAGGGTCTAGACCGCCAAACATTAGGTCCTGTGTAGAGAGTTCTGGCCTTTCATCAGCCACCCCCATGGTGGATCTAACTGATTTAATTAGTTTGTCCATTTGGCCCAATGGGAAACAGAACCGGTTAGACTCATCTTCCGAAGAGGACGCTGAGGAGACAGAGGCATCTGACTCATTCTCCCTACTAGGGCCAGCGGACGAATCCAAATCTGAGGCGCTAGGCTCCCTTCTTTTGGAAGGCTCCCGGGACAGGGATTTCAGGGAATCTTTCACCTCCTTCCTGATAATCTCCCTAAGGTTTGATGTGAAATCAGGAGACTCTTCCGCCACCTATGGGAGCGGAGAAAAAGGCTATGTAATTTATCTGGCGCTACCTCTATCAGAGTCCCCATCAATTTATTTCCTACCGTCTGCCGTACACACGACTGACAAAGTCTCTTAGGGTAGGCGTCTGGCAAAGGGCAAGCGCATAGCGCGCACTCCTTGTTTTTTGTTTTACCAGCGCTTTTTTTCCCCTACGGATATAAACATAGGAAAAGACTGCATCAGGGTACATTCACGAAGATCTCTTACCCAGGCAGTAGCGGTAGGTACCGGATTACTGGGGGGTCGGTCCAGATCCTTCTGTTTATATCTGCGACCGGGCTGGTTACTGCGTCCGCGGGCCTTCAGCTGGGGGTTCGCATGGGACTTCTCCGAGGATCTGTCCTGCTCCTGCTCCAGCAGACCGACGGCAGCTTCCGGCTCATCCATAGCTGCAGATGGGCTCACAAGCAGCCCTGCAGCGTTATGCTTGGCTATATATAGCCCACCCCCGAATCCGGAACATGTGCAGGTGTGTGGCCAGAATCTTTTCCTCCACCTGCAAATCCGTGCACCCCCCCCACCCCCCCCCCCAACCGCCCCTGCCGCATGCAGGACAGTGGTGATTTTACAAAAAAAACGGCCGGCGTCCAACTTCCGGTTTTAGCCCCGCCCCCCTGCGCGTCACTTCCGGTATCGGCTTGAGGGCTCAGGAACGCACCCGGAAGCCGGGGACAGCGTCGCCGGACCCCCTAGCCGCTACACCACCGCCGCCCGTGGCTGCAGCACAGCGGCAGAAGCCGGCGCCCGACCCCCGGCCTGCCAACCAAAAAAGGAGCGCACAGGGCACCACACCGCACTGCACCGACGGGGACTAGAGGCGGGGAAGACCGAGGCCCAGGAGGGTGAGCGGACCCCGGGGGGGGGCATACTCACCTCGCTGACCACTGGGGATGGACCTCCTCCGGACGTCGCTCCACCCTGCACCGCTCACTGTCGTGGAGTCCTACCCGGACCCACCGTGGCGCTTCCAGGGACCCGCACTGCCCGAGGTAGGAGACCCCCTCGCTACCTGGGTCGGACAGCCGGCCTGGGTATTGATAGGAGAAACAAAGTCGTATCTGCAGGGAATCCTGTCCTCCAGGAACAGGAAACCAACTGATGCGTGGGAGAGGTGCCGCCCTTATGTATCTGTAGGTTTCCTGTTCCTGAAGGGCGGATCCCCTCTCTCCGTAGTGCTGTCATGGACAACCGATAAATCATTGGTTTTAGCATGTCGTGTACTAGAAAATGGGAAAAAAACCAATTTCCAAGTGCGGTGAAATTGCAAAAAAGTGCAATCCCACACTTGTTTTTTGTTTGGCTTTTTTGCTAGGTTCACTAAATGCTAAAACCGAATAATACCTGCCAGTATGATTCTCCAGGTCATTACGGGTTCATAGACACCTAACATGACTAGACTGCGTTTTATCTAAGTGGTAAAGAAAAATTCCAAACTTTGCTTAAAAAAAAAAATCCGCAATTTTCCGTTACCCGTAGAGTCTCCATTTTTCGTGATCTGAGGTAAGGTGAGGGCTTATTTTTTGCGTGCTGAGCTGGCGTTCTTAATAATACCATTTCGGTGCAGATACATTCTTTTGATTGCCCGTTATTACATTTTAATGCGATGTTGCGGTGACCAAAAAAAACGTAATTCTGGTGTTTCGAATTTTTTTCTCGCTACACCGTTTAGCGATAAGGTTAATCCTTTTTTAATTGATAGATCGGGCGATTCTGAACGCGGCAATACCAAATATGTGCAAGTTTGATTTTTTTTTTTTATGGTTTTATTTTGGATGGGGCAAAAAGGGAGTGATTTAAACTTAATTTTTCGTATTTTTTTTTTTTTTAAACTTTTTTTTAACTTTCGCCATGCTTCAATAGCCTCCATGGGAGGCTAGAAGCTGGTACCACTCGATCGGCTCTGCTACATAGCAGCAATCATCAGATGCAGAAGAGATGCAGGCTTGCTATGAGCGCCGACCACAGTGGGGCGCTCATAGCAGGCCGGCATCAGTAACCATAGAGGTCTCAAGGACCTCTACGGTTACCATCCTGACGTATCGCCGACCCCCAATCATGTGACGGGGGTCGGCGATGCGATCATTTCCGGCCTGAAGCGCCGGTTAAATGCCGCTGTCAGTGGCATTTATCTGGTTAATAGCAGCGGGTGAATTGCGATTTCACCCGCCACATGTCAGCTCCTGTTCAAAGGAGCTGACATGTCCCGGCTTTGAGGTTGGCTCAGCGCCGGAGCCCACATCAAAGCATGGGACCCGACCTCTGCCGTAATAGTACGGCAGAGGTCGGGAAGGGGTTAAACCCAGATACTTCAGCAGACTGCCTAATCTTGGCGGTCAACTGCTCAACAGCCAAAGCAAACAGAAGAGGGGAGAGTGCACACCCCTGTCTCGTCCCTCTATGTAACTTAACCGTACGAGAAAACTCCATTCACCCTAAATACAGACTTCTTCCTGTACCACTGCTTGAAGAAACGGTTTTCTAAAAACCATCAGTAGGTTTGGAGTCGATTTTGAGTCCATCTCCAACTTGAAGGGGAAGGGTGGGGGTCCAGCTAGCTCATCTTAAGTAATTCCAGCCCATAGCAGTGCCTCACCTCCACGTTGCTGGAAGAGGAGGTCTGTGCCAGTTTCTAATCTAGCCACAGGTACATCCATATGGTCTGTCAAGAGTCATTCATCTCATCAGGCTGGAAAACGTTCGAAAAATTGGTCTTAGGGTATGTGCACACGTTGCGGATTCTGCTGCGGATTTTTCCGCAGCGGATTTGGAAAATCCGCAGTACAAAACCACTGTGGATTTTATCGCGGTTTCTTCTGTGGATTCCACTGCGGTTTTACAACTACAGTTTCCTATTGGTGCAGGGGTAAAACCGCTGCGGAATCCGCACAAAGAATTGACATGCTGCGGAAAATAATCCGCTGCTTTTCCGCAGCATGTGAACAGCGGTTTTTTTTCACATAGGTTTACATGGTACTGTAAACTTTGGGAAAACTGCTGCGGATCCGCAGCATCAAATCCGCTGCGGATCCGCAGCAAAATCCGCAGCGTGTGCACATACCCTAAGATTCTGCACACATAGGAATGCATTGATCTGCTAACTTCCCGCATGGGGCTATGCCCACGATGCGGGAAGTAAGCGGATCATGTGCAGATGGTACCCGGGGTGGAGGAGAGGAGACTCCTCCAGGCCTGGGAACCATATTTGTGTTAAAAAAAAAAAAAAAAAATTTAAATTAAAAAATAATGATATACTCACCTCTCAGCGCTGCACGTGGCCGTCCGGTCGCAGGGTTGCTGTGCGAGCAGGACCTGCGGTGACGTCGGTCACATGACCGTGATGTCACGAAGGTCCTTCTCGCACAGCATCTTTCGAACCAGACTGCCGTGTGCAGCGCCGAGGAGATCGGGACGTCAGAGGGTGAGTATAAACCATTTTTTTTAATTATTTTTAACATTACTATTGATGCTGCATATGCAGCATCAATAGTATAGGAGTAAACCCGCAGCGGAAACCGCAAAACAAACCGCGATAAATCTGCAGGGATAACCGCAGCGGTTTTGCCCTGCAGATTTATCAAATCCGCTGCGGGAGAACCCGCAGAGGACCCGACCTACCGGTGCACATAGCCTAAGATTTCTTTTCCCCAATCTTGACATTTCCTCTTCTGTTTCTTGGCCAGGTCCAGCCAGCCTTTCCACAGCCATGTCTCAGCACTTTGTACTTCTGGACCTCCAGCGAGGTTGTAGTTCTGGAACAGGAACTTCAAGGCAAAAAAAAAAAAAAAGTTGTTCTCTTTTGGCCAATTTTTTTAGGAATCTTGATAAAGAGTTGTATCCTTAGGCCTCATGCCCCTCATTACACATCACCTGATCTGCTCCATCCAAGAAGCAGTCACATTTACACAGCATCAGAGTCCGAAAATTTGCATAAAAGTGATATTACAGTAAAAACTCACTTCAATAATGATTCCGAGGTATGCGAAGTACAAAACATCAATAAAAGAAATAAAAAAAATAAAAAACTGAAGCCATACAAACATCTGGAAAAGGTATTTTATTGAAAATTATTTCATTTGGTTAACAATTCTAAAATAAATCTCCTTTCGTATCCGAATTAACCCATGGTCACCAAACATGCATTGTTGCAGAGAAGCTCCACACTTCTATTCATTCTTAGTGTCGCCGTCGGCAGGAGCTGGGTACATTTTTACCTTGTGGGCAACGGCTATGACATGAACTTTACAGTGCATAAGGCTGGGGCCTGTAAAGATAGCGCTGGCAACGTTTCGTTTTCCGTGTGGGCTCCAGTAGTAGGACATCCTGTGATCAGCTTATATTTTTGAGAAGGAGCTCAAAGAACAAGATGCTGCCTGACAGTCACAGTCTGCTGGATTACATAGAGTCACGTGAAAGTACAACAGTGCAGTGTAACAAAAAAAAAAAAATATGTATATCTCAAGACGGGAAAGGGTGAACATAGATATAACATAACATAAGGCCGAGCGATGACCGAGGATTAAGTTTCACAGCGCGAAACTAAAATAAAGTACTCAACAGCAGCTAGCCTGTTTGATGGTTTCTAGGTAGGAAGAGATTTATTTTTCTATAAGTTCTAACTTGACCCAAAACATGTACATTATAAAAGTGCTAGAGTTTACCTTTACGGACTTAAAAAAAACGATGTTGCCGAGACTTTCCTCTGATTAGCCCGGTCTCTTATGGATGCCCAGTCTCAGCAGCGCCTAATAAGCGTCCATATGCCCCTGCTTTTGGTAAATTCTCAATTTTTATTCCTTTCCCGATCAAAATACCCAACTTTTCACAATCCGAGAATTAAAGTCCATTACATCCCTTTCCCACATTGCTTAAAGAATATAATCTGGAGCGCGGCCATTCTTGCACGGTTTTTGGTCAATGCTTCAGGGTGAAGTCTGCAAGTGACAAATGTGGATTCTGACTGCGGAAATTTTCCCACAACATCTGTTCATATTGCAATTTTAATAAAATGGACATAAATGAAGACTAGATCATTGATGAGAAGGAGGAGAGGGAACAAATTTGATAGATGCATAGAGTTTGTTCTCGGGACTGGAGGACTGCGCTCATCTATAGAAGACTTGTCCATACGTCACTCACGATTTCCTTGCCCCCTGTCTCCAGGTAATAAGGGGCTCCTATAAGTACTAGGAAGGTGGTAGAGGCAACGCTACTCCAAATATCCATAATACACAGACAATACAGGAGTCATTTACATAACGAGGACAGTGTCTGCTTGACAAAAAAAAAAAAAAAAAAAGAGGGGGGGGGGAATAAAAAAAAGTTTTAAAAATACATTTTGCTAATTGGCGTCCTATAGGATAAGACACCTCATTACATAAGATTAGGAACTAGAAGAAGTTGAGTTGCTTCATATTTGGCTTATTTTAAGAACTTTTGCCCATGTCCACGGCTTGTCGTACATCGGCCACAGATTCAGGAACCTTCACAGTCATCCCGTTCATGAACGGCCGGAGGCAGATTTGGCAGCCGAGTCTTGAGCTATAGGGGGAACAAAATATGGCAGAAGATTTACACACAAAAGACACTAAACTCAAATGTGTGCTGACGGCTACCGAGCCACCAAAACAGCGCTGTTTGTGCTAGGACATTACAGAATCCCTGGAGGCGCCACATTAGAAGTCACTGGGGTCAGATGGGCTATGAAGGAAAGCCACAAGGCGTATGTCAAACAGGGCAAGTGAGGCAATATCAGACACCTGCTGGAATGTGTGAGCGATCAGCAGGGATCATGCATGCTTCGTGGCAAATATTGGTGGTAAGTCAAGACCACGTGGACTGTGATCATTTAAAAAAAAAAAAAAAAAGTAGATGAAGACTTACAATGTCCCTATTCAAGGAGGTCCCTCTCCACAAGAAGAAATGCAAGTTGACCGTGCAACACGGAGGGACATGAAAATCACTGTTGTGTTGATTTGTGATAGCAGACATGCAAGACCGCAGACAGGGTGCAAGGGTCACTGTTCGGACCAGCTGCATTGTTGCGCTGCTGACCCAAACAGTGAGCATCAGTAGAGAGCGATTACACAGACTCCATCCAGGATTAGAAGATAGTAGTGGGCTCTGATCTTTCACCAGAGAAGAACAAACAAGCTCTACCAGAAAGAGGCTGCAAGTCTAGTAAGTGGTGAGCTACTGCCGAAGGAAACAACCCTTTCATTTTTCTTGTTCCCTCCCATTTTCAGCTTAGTGGTAGGTGCAGGTGGCAAAATTTCTGCAACGGTCTGGGGTCTAAGGCCAATACTTCCAGAGATCTATGCAAATCTTGCGGAAGCACACACACGTTACCCAGTTTCTGCAAGGAAACTGGCGAGTGAGAATCTTACAGACGTGATAAAGCAATAAGCAGTAGGCCAAGAAGAGATATTACGTGTCAGTGAGTCCATAGGCCAGATCCAGCATGTCCATCTCCTCATCAGTAACCGGATCCAGCTGTTGAAATATATGATCCTCGAAGATGAGATGACAAGTCGAGCAGGCCAACGTCCCCTCACAAGCGCCTGGAGGGGAGACATGAAGGGTGCATTAGTCAATGGAAATATACCACGTTAGGCTCTCTGCAGACGATAATAGCAATGTGCAAAAAAGTAAAATTCTTGGAAAATAATGCAGAATATGTAAGAAACTCTTGTAAGGAAAATTAAAAACAAAAAAATGCAATAAGTAGTGGAGTCAACTGAAGTCCAAAGGTTACTACTCTCCTCACCAGAGAGAGCAACCAGAAGAGAATGGGATGCTCCAGTTTCTGAATGCAATTATTACATAACTAGAACAAACAGTTAACTCATCACCAAGGTCAACTTTAGACTTCCCTAGTGGGCACAGCAGGTCCCCGAGTGCCCCTCCGTCCTGTTTTGGCAGCACCAACTCCCCTTTGTAAAATAGTCTCCGTTAACTGGATCCTTCAAGAGCGTCAGGGACAACTTCTGCAAGGAGCCATGCAGATGAATGCAATTCGTGATAGCCTTCAGCTTTATGCATTTGACATTGGGTAATAATCACCTGACCACTAAAGGCACCAATGTCATTGAGCAGAACCCACCCATGAGGAACATTAGCCACCCCCAAGCTACACTGATGCAGATGGCTTTAAAAGAAGAGCTGCTCATTATTGCAGTAGGGTTGCTTTCCCAAAATTTGTTCAACCCAAAAGACAAGGATAAGTGCAAATTACACCTGAAAGGTGTTCATATTAATTATCCCTTTCCTTGACTAGAAGGCATCGCAAACATTCTTTTGCAGAACATGTCAGTAGCCAAGAACAGAGATCCGTCTTGGCTTACACCCGATCTAAGCCTAGTTCACAGCTACATTCAGGTCTGATTTTGAAGATTCCAAATAAAAAATACATTTGCAACTTTAGATGGAACAGATTCATATCAGCCAGAAATTAATGTCTCCATAAACAGGGTTTCCTTTTTAATAAGAAAAAAAAAAAAAAAAAAAAAACACCAACCCAAAACCCACAGCTGTAAATGTAGATACTTGAACCACTGGAGGGCACAGACAAAAGGGGCCCCTGTGCAAGATTATTATATAGGCCCTTTGCAGCCCAAACTCTCCTAAAAATGCAAAATTGAACCTGCGTTGGAGGTAGAAATGGGCCCCTTACCTCTTGGGCCCTTTTGCACTGCACAGGTTGCATCAATAGTATGTCCGCCCCTGATGTTAACCCCCTCATATCTCCAATCTGCTACTTTTAGGGTATGTGCACACGTCAGGATTTCTTGCAGAAATTTTCCTGACAAAATCCGGACATTTATGCCAGTAATCAGCATGCGTTTTTTTGCGTTTTGTATGCGTTTGTGCATTTTTTTTGCGTTTTGTATGCGTTTGTGCATTTTTTTTGCGGATTTTAGTGTTTTTTCCCCTAACACTCCAATTTAATGGGAAATCCGCAAAAATAATGAACATGTTGCTTTTTTCCCCCCGGAATGTGGGGGTTTTTTTGGCGGAAAAAAAACGCGACATGTGCACGAAAAATGCGGAATGCATTCTAAATTATAGGATGCATAATGTACGCAAAAAAAACGCAAAAATTCCAGAAGAAATCCTGACGTGTGCACATAACCTCAAAGAAAGAAAAAAAAAAAAAAAAAAATCTAAATCAAATCAATATTTGGTGCGACCGCACTTTTTGTAAGTGTATCTAGGAAAATTTATGTCGTTTTGAAGTTCTCTTCGAAAACTGTGCAGTGAGATTGTACCCAACATCTTGGAGAACTGACCACAGACCTGGGGATGTCACTTGTGCAAATCCTTCTGTCTTCATGCATTCCCAGACTATGATGTTGAGATCTGTTGGGGCCATATCACCACTTCTTGTATTTTTGCAATGAACACTTCTTTAGACTATCAGACAACCTCAGCTTAATCAGTTTAGGATCCAAATTAAAATAAAACCAGTGTATACTTTCCTCCTAAAGAGGCCATTCCTGCAGTGTATGCGCAGTTATTCCCTGTGTTACAGCAATATTGGCGTTCATGTATTCATTAATCGTACTGTACCAACGCATCGTGTAAGTATGTGTTTGTATATTGGCCACAGCACACCTGTATAGTCAAAGGATTTATCCTCTTAATATATTGCAATCATCATATACAGCACTGTACTTACAATTGCTCATTTTGTCTTTCTACCCAACTAATTATTTTCTCTGCTCTATAGAAATAGGAAGTCTCTTGTCCTCGTATTTATAATTCCCTTGTTAAACTCCTGACCCGGCTGCTCCCGTTTCCCACTCTGCCAGGGACTTTTGCAGTGGCTCATTACATGTGCAGAGAAATTGGACATCCTGTTTCTACATAGAGCTCAGACGGATGCAGCTAGTTTTAATCACTTGATGTCATAGACCTAATGGAAAAGAGAAGAGAAGAGTAGAAAGGCAAAACGAGCAATTGTAAGTACAGTGATTTATATAATATGATGACTGCAATATACACTCCCTGACAGAAGATATGTCGCTTATCCATGTTAAGTAAATATAAGCTTATAACCTGACGTTAAATTCATCCATTGGTTGTATAAATTATTCTTTTGAAAGCTGAAACCCTCTGAAATGTGGTTTAGGTTAAGAAAATAAATAGGTATCAATGCAAACATATTGATCAGTTAGTGGACACAGAATGGACAGATTTTGTCACGACAAAAGTTTTGTTGCCCGCAGAAAGTAATGTGATATTCAAACAAATAATTAACTTAAAATACAAATATCTGTTGCATAACATTGGTGAATGAAGTTGTGGTGCTATTAGAGTCATATTTAATATTTTGTGTGACTTCCAGGAGCTTGAAGGACTGCATCCATGCGGTTCAACGATTCATACAATTTATTAATTAAGTCATCAGGAATAGCAAAGAATGCAGTCTTACGTGCCTCCCAGAGTTCATCTAGATTCGTTGGTTTTCTCTTCCAAGCTTCCTCTTTCATCCTATCCCAAACATGCTCAATAATGCGCATACCTCACAGCAATCATGTCAAACCAAATTCCCCATATAAGATAAATGAGGAAAAACGAGGCTTAGCAAACTCCACCATATAAATAAAATATATAATTTTATTAGCAATAATTAAAATAATATTTACAACAAGAAAAACCTCTTCATAAAAATAGCTGGGAACAACATCTCAGCAGGAGACATGCAAAAATGGCAATGAAATATGCAATGTAAAGGCTACCGGTACCAATATGCACACCAACTGCAGTAATCTGATATAATTCTAAAGAATTAGGAGCTACAGTGAATCATAACAGGATTATTATGGAAACAAAATTCCTAAAATATCTGTAGCTCTATAAATCCATTAATCTACTCCTAATGCTAATGCAGAGCTGAAATAAAGTGCACTGTGCTATAGAAATTGGACCATGCCCATAAATAATGCCAAAAGAATCAAACTTACATCAGTGTAAACTCCAAGCAGAGAGTGCTCCACAGCAACCCCGACAGCACCGTTTCGCCTGACTGGATTCCTCACATAAGGGGCGTAAGTGTCTATCACTAGTTACTCTGCATTTATATACCGTAAGAACAGCTGTTCTGAGCGTCGGCATAATGGGGGTGGTATAGCGCATGCGCAGGTTATCGGACGTGTCTGTGTAAAAGTGACTTCCGGAACTCTGCGCCTGGAACGCGAGCGTGGAACGCTTCGCCCTCCTATATGCACAGAGCAGGAAGTCACCGTGACATCACCAACCGGCGCATGCGCAGCCCACATGCAGAGGCTAGAAAGAAGCGCCGGTGAATCTACCGAAGGCAGAAGAAAAATTATCTAATTACTAAAACAAACATTCTAAATGGCTGCAGCATAAATAAATATAATGGCATCAAAATTATATATGTATATATATATATATATATATATATATATATATATATATATATATATATATATATATATATATATATATACACACACACACACATACATATATACATATACATACTTACACACACACACACACACACATACACACACAGAACGAGGACTATAAAAGACAAACAAGCCATATAAATACCCACATATAAAAAATAAATAATTATATAAATGTACAACTATATAATATATTACAAATAAGTGATAACGTATATTAATATAAATATAATCTTGATATCTCAATATACATAATACATCCATCTAATACCAGAATTAATAAGTGAACAATGTGTATATAATAATTTGATAATTTATAGTATAGTTATCAAAAATAATTCAATTAATAAATATATAATTAATAAATACCTAAATTAAATAAAAGGTGTAAGTGCATACGATAAATAAGACATATAAATAAACAAACATAACAGTCTCCGAGATATTAAAGTCTGTGAACATCTTCATGTGGCTTCCTGCTGCTGTATCTTCTTTCTACCACTTCATCGGAAAAAGGGGAACGCCATCATGTCAGAAGGATAAGGTGCCATAAGGTAAGTTGCTGCCAAACATATAACCTTAATCACTAAATATAAAATATACAATTAGTATAAAACATAGACACATACAAACACAATTAAAAGACTACAAGAAATATTCAAGATAAAAAGGAGAAAAACGCAAAAACAAAAACTAAAGGCCTCAGGGAAAAGAAGCGGAACCTTAAAAGGATGAAGGACTTAGAAGCAAGCTGAAAGCTTGAAGCTGAAGTCAAAAATATTAAGAATGAAGTGAGGTTCATTACCAAGTTCAACAAACAATGGCCGGAATTATCTAACATTATGCATAAGCATTGGAGTATTCTACTATCTGATCCTATTCTGAATAAATTTCTTCCGAGTCGTCCTCTAATGGTTCCTAGAAGATCCAGGAACCTAAAGGATCTTCTTGTACATAGACACTATTCCGCAACTGGTTACAAGTCTGTTTGGAGGTAACGGCTTTTTTCCTTGTAAAATGTGCAAAGGATGTTGTAATTTGTTTAGAAGTAGTTCTTTTACTAATTTTGATGGATCTAAAATTTTTGAGATTCGTAAGAGGCTCACCTGTACATCTAAAGGTGTGATATATCATGCCCATTGCCCATGTAATAAAGTCTACATTGGTCCAACTACGCGAGAATTACGGGTAAGAACAAGGGAACATGTATGAGACATTGAGAAGTCTGTAACCGTCAATGATCTTAGTACTTTGAAAACTCTGCCTAGGCATTTTAAGGTGCATCACCAATCTGATCCTAGAGGACTTAAGATCCAGGCCATTGATCAGATTCAACTTGGTATTAGAGGGGGTAACTTAGCCAAAGCTCCAGCCCAAAAAGAGAGTAAATGGATTTATTTATTGGGAACTTTGGCACCATATGGCCTTAATGAGACCCTGGGCTTCAATTCATTTTTATAATAAATTCATATCTTAGTGCTGAGTCCATTGTTCTCTCACCTATGTAGTATTGCTTCTAAGTCCTTCATCCTTTTAAGGTTCCGCTTCTTTTCCCTGAGGCCTTTAGTTTTTGTGTTTTTCTCCTTTTTATCTTGAATATTTCTTGTAGTCTTTTAATTGTGTTTGTATGTGTCTATATGTTTTATACTAAGTGTATATTTTATATTTAGTGATTAAGGTTATATGTTTGGCAGCAACTTACCTTATGGCACCTTATCCTTCTGACATGATGGCGTTCCCCTTTTTCCGATGAAGTGGTAGAAAGAAGATACAGCAGCAGGAAGCCACATGAAGATGTTCACAGACTTTAATATCTCGGAGACTGTTATGTTTGTTTATTTATATGTCTTATTTATCGTATGCACTTACACCTTTTATTAAATTTAGGTATTTATTAATGATATATTTATTAATTGAATTATTTTTGATATCTATACTATAAATTATCAAATTATTTATTATATACACTGTTCACTTATTAATTCTGGTATTAGATGGATGTATTATGTATATTAATGAGATATCAAGATTATATTTATATTATACTTTATCACTTATTTGTAATATATTATATAGTTGTACATTTATATAATCATTTATTTTTATATGTGGGTATTTATATGGCTTGTTTGTCTTATAGTCTTCGTAATATAAATATATATATAAATATATATATATATATATATATATATATATATATATATATATATATATATATATATATATATATATATATATATATATATATATATATATATATATATATACCATTATATTTATTTATGCTGCAGCCATTTAGAATGTTTGTTTTAGTAAATAGATAATTTTTCTTCTGTCTCTGCCTTCGGTAGATTCACCGGCGCTTCTTTCTAGCCTCTGCATGTGGGCTGCGCATGCGCCGGTTGGTGATGTCACGGTGACTTCCTGCTCTGTGCATATAGGAGGGCGAAGCGTTCCACGCTCACGTTCCAGGCGCAGAGTTCCGGAAGTCACTTTTACACAGTGACGTCCGATAACCTGCGCATGCGCTATACCACCCCCATTATTCCGACGCTCAGAACAGCTGTTCTTACGGTATATAAAAGGCAGAGTAACTAGTGATAGACACTTACGCCCCTTATGTGAGGAAGCCAGTCAGGCGAAACGGCGCTGTCGGGGTTGCTGTGGAGCACTCTCTGCTTGGAGTTTACACTGATGTAAGTTTGATTCTTTTGGCATTATTTATGGGCATGGTCCAATTTCTATAGCACAGTGCACTTTATTTCAGCTCTGCATTAGCATTAGGAGTAGATTAATGGATTTATAGAGCTACAGATATTTTAGGAATTTTGTTTCCATAATAATCCTGTTATGATCCACTGTAGCTCCTAATTCTTTAGAATTATATCAGATTACTGCAGTTGGTGTGCATATTGGTACCGGTAGCCTTTACATTGCATATTTCTTTGCCATTTTTGCATGTCTCCTGCTGAGATGTTGTTCCCAGCTATTTTTATGAAGAGGTTTTTCTTGTTGTAAATATTGTTTTAATTATTGCTAATAAAATTATATATTTTATGTATATGGTGGAGTTTGCCAAGCCTCGTTTTTCCTCATTTATCTTATATGGGGAATTTGGTTTGACATGATTGCTGTGAGGTATGTGCATTATTGTCTATGGACATTTGATAAAACCTCAGTGATGTTCATGTCTGGTGACTGGGCTGGCCAGTCCTTGAACACCTTGATCTTTTTTACCTGGAGGAACTTTGTTGTAGAGATGGATGTATGAGATGGAGCACCATCCTGCTGCCGAATTTGACCCTTTTATGGTTTAGAATATAAGAGGCAACTAATACTTCTTGATATTTTAGGCTATTGATATTGCCTTCCACCTTGCAAATGTTTCGCACACCCCCATACTGAATGTAACCCCAGACCATGATCTTTCCACCACCAAATTTAACTGTTTTCTGGATGTATTTTGGATCCATACGGGCTCCAGTAGTTCTGCAATATTTGCGATGGCTGTGGTATAATTCTGCTGAAGATTCATCAGAGAAATCTACATTCTGCCACTTTTCCAGAGTCCATCTTTTGCGTGCCCAGCAGGCTGTGGGACTTTGCAAGTGCCACACGGTTTTTTTATTTGCTTTTTGTTTAGTGCTGGCTTGTTGATCTCGCCGAGTTCGAGCTACACAGCAGTGCCATGAAACAAGCCAAGGTGTGGTACAATAAGCTGGCAGTGCACATCACACAGATGGCAATGTATTACTCTTTCATGCGATCAGTGTGCAGGCCGGACCGGGACCTTTGCTCAGTTCCAAAAGGTGTATGTCACAACAAAAATATTCACGTACCAGGAAGAAGCAATCAATTCAAATATGGAGTCACCGGTTAGGCAGATCAGGGGCTCTCCAGACACTACATGGCCTCGATTCCAGCCAATTTTCGCATTCAAAAAGTCAAATGGTGCTGCTTCCCTTCCAAGCACCCGAGCATGCTCGGTTAAGACATTTTCTGAGCACGTTTGTTCATCACTAAGATTCCTTTAAGAACAATGCTCATTATACAGAACAAAGTCCTGGGAAGTGATGATACAGCCCACACACAGCCCTTATCTCAATATAGAGTCTGTGGCATTACACAAAGACCGAAAAAGTTCCTTCAAAAAACTGGCGCTCCTAGAAGTGATGCCGTTTTGAAGGCAAAGGACAATCACACCAAATATTGATTAGATTCATAATTTACTCTTAATTCACTTTGCATTTGATTAAACATATATAACTTTTGAAAGCGTTCTTTCTACACCTGTACAAATTCCATTGCATTCTTGAAATAAAACTCACGCCTTTTGTTGCAGCCATCGCCATCTACTTACCAAAACCATCTATGTCCAAGTTTTTTTCTACAACAAGGTCCAGAAGGGATTCTCCGATCTTTCCCTCTGCCACAATGGCCTCCCCATCCCGATTTACAAACTTGACTGTAACTTTGTCTTCTGAGCTGCAAAGAGAAAAGAGGAAAAAAAAAAAAGTTAATTTACACAGTGAACATCCCATCTACTGGCCAAACCAGAGACCTATAACCAACAAGAACATAGAAGATTTCTGGTAAGGCCATTGGGCCATGTGTACACACCACAGATGGCCTTTAGTCCACATATATTAAAGGGCTACTGAAGCCATGACCCATCTATGGTGACTGGAGGTTCTAGAGTTTCAGTTATCCAGCAGATACTTGTTCAGATTGGATTACCTCCAATTTTTAGAAAAAAAAAAAAATTTAGGAAAAAAAAAAAACAATCACAACAAAATGGGTATAAATCAGAGGCAGGTGTTAGATTTCTTCTGATCACATGTATGCTTCAGATTTTGAGTATTGTAATGTACACAGTAGGGGAGCTTTATCTGCACACAGGCTCGGGGTTCTTTTTCCTTCCCTATAGAGACACCGATGCGAGTAATCATGCGACTAGGACTCGTCAGCTCAACTGTAGTCCTAGTCTTGTAATCAGGCAGTCATAAAAACAGGGTCAAAAAGGTGCAGACAGGTTTATTTTGATCATATTTCAGCTACAGGTATAAAACGCTTTACGGCGGCACTTCCCTCACTATTACAGATATCAATGCCAGGGAGTGCGTGAAAGTTGCCCAACTTGTTGTACAACAGGCTTTGCTCTCCTTAAGTGTTTGGTAAGTTGCAAAAAAAACATGTGGGACATTCCTGGACATTTAATATATCATTATGGGGTTTTTTTCCCCTTCAACGTTTCAAGTCCAGTATATGCGAATTGTATAAATGAAGCAGGTAGTTCTCCAATAGGTGCATACATGGATGAGGGTCCACAGTGACACCCACAGCCTGCAGAGGAGGTAGTTTCTCCTGGTGGAGACCACCAGCTGGCAAAGTCAGATTTATAGCAGCAGCAATGCAGAGACCACAGAAGAAAACAGAGTTTCTAGTGCCACCCACTGGAGCTAGTTACTTTACAAGTCATTATGAACAAACTGGCTCAGATAAGGTGTTATCCGCCATGCCCGGTGCTAACCGAGTGTCTTCGGTGGGCTCGAATAATATGCTTGAGTCCCTACAAAACATGCAGGGATTGCCCGTTTATTAGACAATCCCTGTATGTGTTGCTGCTGTCTAACATCCATGAGACATGCAGCCACAGGGACTTGAACAGATTATTTGAGCATGCTGAAGTCACTCAGTTAGCACCCAAGCATGCTGGAATAAAGCCTTATCCAATCACATTCACTCATTACCAGTTACAAGTCAATGTCTGACCCATTGAAGAACAGGTCATCACGATTTTGCAAATTAAAGACATGGCAGTAATAGCGCTGTTACACAGATTAACTAGATACCTTTAGTGAAGAAATCCGCACTTGGGAAGTTTCAAGATCATGAGATTTCAGTGTACGGGGGCCGGACTGTTACAGGGTCTTCTACTCCACCATCGATCCTGCCACCTGCCTCCATCTGAACTGCAGGTCACTGCTTTTTCCATCGACCCGCCTCCGGTTTAAGAGATTTCACAAGCATGAAATTTTAAAGCTGTGGTTGAGCCGGGATCTCAGTATGCACATGCATCACCTCCAGTGATATTTTACTGAAGACCAACCAGAAAGTCAATCTGCACCCATGTAGCCTGCAGCAATGAAAGCACCGGCACAAAACTTCAAAAACATCGGAAGCAGGAGGAGGAGCAGAAGACCCAGTGCACCTAAACATTACCCGACAACTTCTACTGCAAATTAAAGAACCACCAATTTCTCCACAAATTCTCTTTAACAAACTATATGTTCACTCAAAATAATGTCTTCACCAAAAAGGAAAAAAACCTCCATATGCAGTTTGCCGAGGGGCTACAGCTTCTCCTTGTGGCAAGAACTTCCAAAAACAGTTGTCTGCAGATGGAGGAGTCCCCTATTTGGCTTAGCCATTACACTAGTCAACAGCTGCCATGAAACGACGGTCGATCCACTATAAACCAGCAAATGATGCATGATGTTTGTTCATCAAAGTGATTGCTGGAAGGTTTGCACAAGCCATTATCATCGGCCCATCTACTTGGGCTTTAAGTCATGCTGCCGGGCTCGTGAAAGGGTCGTCATGGACCTGCAAGCAGCAACCTTCATAGGTGGAGGCTGTAGGCCTCAGACAACCTTAACATGGTGGCATTTTACCATTTCTAGGTTCTCCACAATGCCCAGCTGGAGGCAGTCATGACATGATGGTGGTTGTAGTTTAGCAATAGCTGGAAAGTCACAGGATGGAAACCACTGTACGAGCTAAGAAAAATAGAGAAGACCATACATAACAGAATGACTCCAGGGGCCAATGTGGATTCATGTGTACAGAAGCATTGGGGAAACATGGAGTCTCACACAATGTTTGATCCATTGAATGAACTATCAACCTTCGACTCTTCTGTATCTCCACAATGTGCATTCCACCGCTGCCTACGTGGGAGACACAGGGCGTTATCTTATCTGCAGTCCATAACCTTAATGTACGGGATCGGGATCGGGTGACCATTCGATAACCAACACTGATAAGTTAGGCAATGGCATATGCAGAGACTTCGCCCACTTGACAGAAAAAACAAAACAAAACAAACACCACACAGGAGGATTGAATGATTAACCCCTTAGTGACAACCAATACGTCTTTACGACCTCACTGGTGAAAATGCAGCAGCTGTCGACTGCACCCTATAGCTGACACCCTGCTGTATGAGCCTTGGTGCTGGCATCAACCATGGCTCTTTAACCCCTTAGATGCTGCTGTCAATAGTGACTATGGCATGAAAGAGTGTGGGGGTTCCCTCTTTAACCCCAGTGGCACCCTGAGATCAAGATAGTGTGGTCCTGATTTTTGTCATGGCAATTCATAGCCAAATACCTGCCTTAGAGTCCTCCCAGCTATAGCAACCTGTTCAGTAGCTAGCAACATTTACCGTATTTTTCGGACTACAAGACGCACTCCCCCCCCCCCCCCCCAAAAAAAAAGAAAGGGGGGAAAATAGGGGATGCGTCTTATAGTCGTAATGCAGGCTTACCCGGTGTGGTGGCGGCGGCAGAGATGCGGTATGGCGTGCGCTGGGTCCCTTCCACCGGTGAGGTGACGCAGCGGCCCAGAATGCAATGTGAGCAGCAGAGCCGGGTTGATCACCGGTTTATCAGTGGTGGCGGTCATCTTCCTGAGGCCGCGCGTGCGCAGATGGAGATCGCGGTGGCCATTTTCCTGAAAACGAGTTCGCAGATTTAGATCTCGGCTTCTGGCTGAATCCCCAGGAAGCAGAGCGCTCCATCTGCGCACGCGCGGCCTCGGGAAGATGGCCACCGCCACTGATAAACCGGTGATTAACCCGGCTCTGCTGCTCACATTGCATACTGGGCCACTGCGTCACCTCACCTGTGGAAGGGACCCTGCTCACACCATACCGGTCATTATCACCGCACCTCTGCCGTCGCCACACCACTGCTGCAACCCCCCCCCATGGACACCAGGCCGTGGCGTCGCCCACCTAAGCAGGAAGGGACCCTGCTCAGGTGCACGCCGTACCGCATCACCCCACCTCTGCCGACACCATGCCTCCTGTGACCCTGCTCTGCCACCACCAGCCCTCAGGTAAGATACTGTAAATTCAGACAATAAGACGGACCCCCATCTTATAAAAAAAAATAAATCTTTTTTTTCTGCAATTTTCACCCCAAATTTGGGGTGTGCCTTATGGTCCGGTGCGTCTTATAGTCCGAAAAGCACAGTAGGTGGTAAAACAACATTTCCAGGACGTCCCCCTGACAGCACTCTGGAGGACGTCCTCCTCCTCCTTGCAGGGACAGGAAACACCACGAGAGGTTAAAAGGTCCCACTCCGCCCCCTTTCCTTAGTGTTTTTCCTGTCCCTGCATGGAGGGACACACGAGAGATCAAGCTTACCGGATCGGAGGGCTCAGGGGGATCGTGCGGCTGGTCCAATATCCTTCCCCCTCGTCGATAGCCCAGGGCACATACTTCCCGGGTGGGAGCCCCTGTGCCCAGAGACCAGTCGAGCGGATGCGCTCCTGGGTGAGCCGCTTCCTCCCAGGGGGAGGCTCTCGGCTCAGGCGCCAGGAAGGACAAGAGGCGCCGGCGCCAGGAAGGAGAAAGGGCACAGAGGTCCGCATGCTCTCATACGAGCATGCAGGGGCGGCAGAACCTCCGGCGGCAGTGTATGCGTTCCACAGTGTGAAACGCTGAGACATCCATAAAGAAGCGCCGGATATGGGAATGGGCGTCCAGCGTTCTACACGGCAAGCGCTGCATTGAACCAGGACGCACATTCACATGCACGTGCCGGAAAGGAGGTCTGCAATGCCAGAGACAAGGGGTAAGTGCAGCAGTGCTGCTAAATCCCTACATATTTATCTAGCAGGAGATGTTCTATTTATACGGTATATTTATATTTAAACAGAGGATATGGATCCCAGGAGTGAGGAGACTGGGGTAAGTGTGCATAGCGCATTTTACCTTTCCCACTTATTCCTAAGTCACTAAGATGTACTCACTCTTATACTTAGGATAAGGAGGCTCAACAGACATCCCTGCCAGTGGCAAAAAAAGTCAGGCAAGGCACTGACAAAGTCCAGACGATGCTCCATATGTAATGCAAAGTTACCAGAAGCACATAAAAAGGAGTTGTGCGGGTCCTGCATCTCTAGAGTTGTAAGAGAAGAACAACCATCATTATTATCCGAAATGAGATCTTTAATTCGGGAAGAAGTACAGAATTCATTAGCTACCATGCGGTACCCCTCCAGCCCAGGTCGGGGTCGCAAAAGACCACGGATGGACCTGGATGATGTTGAAGTTTCATCTAAGGAAGAATCAGATGGTAGAAGTTCGGATCAAGAAGAAGGAGAACTACCATTAGAGGAACAGGATCAAGGAAGAAAATTTCTATTTCCTGTGGAAGAGACAGAAGATTTAGTGCAAGCTGTGAGGAATACAATGCAGATGAAAGAAGAGCCGCGGCCGAAATCCAGACAAGATTTGATGTTTGGAGGGCTTACATCACAAAGACAGACGGTATTCCCTGTAAGCGATCACCTCAAACAGATGATATTGCAAGAATGGAAGGATGCAGAACGCAGACTGATAGTGTCTCGGGAGTTTAAAAGTCGTCTACCATTTGATCCGGAGGATATTAAGACATGGGAGGAAATTCCGAAAGTCGACGTACCTATAGCCAAGGTTACTAAAAAAACGGCTATTCCATTTGAGGACTCATCTAGTCTCAGAGACGCTATGGACCGCAAAGCAGATATTCTGTTGCGCCGTTCTTGGGAAACGTCGGCAGCACTGATAAAGGCAAACATTGCAGCCACGTCAGTAGCTAGATCAATGTATTTGTGGATGGGGCAGTTAGAGGAACATTTGGTGAATAAAACCCCGCGGGCTGATATAATTTCCTCCTTACCCATCATAAAGTCTGCCACAGCCTTTATGGCTGACACGTCAGCAGAATCTGTGAGATTTGCAGCCAGAAATAGTTCATTGTCCAATGCGACTCGTAGAGCTATATGGCTTAAATCTTGGTCAAGAGATAATGCATCTAAAAATAAGTTATGTGCTATTCCCTTTTCAGGATCCAAGGTATTTGGACAGGCATTAGACAATAAAAAAGGGTTTCCTGAGGAAAAACCGAAAAAATTTCAGCCATTTCGGAAAAGACCCCCACCTCGAAGTTCCTATAGAGGCAAACAGCCTGACTATAGAGAACAGTGGAGATCCAGCAGAGGTACATATAGAGGAGACTATTCTCAGAACCGAAGGGGAAGAAATTCCCTGTTTGGGTCAAGCCCTAGATCTAGGAGACAATGACGCCATAGGTATAGGGGGCAGACTCAGTCTTTTTCTGAACTGGGGAAAAAAAAAAAAAAAAAAAAAAAAAAAAAAAATCACAAAAAATGCCTATGTCCTCAAAATAATTTCAGAAGGTTACAAGATAGAGCTCGTATCCCCAGCACCACAGAGGTGTATCCCACCTACCAGTGTGGCGAAAAATTCACCAATGTTCACAGACCTTCTGAAGTTGTTCAGTTCTCAAGTTATAGTGCGGGTTTCCACAACAGAACTAGCCAGAGGTCACTACTCTTCACTATTTTCAATTCCAAAGCCATCAGGAGAAACACGCACAATAAACCTAAAACCCTTGAACGTCTATGTAAGATACAAAATGGAATCAATAAAAACAACTGTCCACCTCATAGATAAAGATGCGGTAATGTGTACGCTCGACCTAAAAAGCGCGTATCATCAGGTTCCAATCCATGCAACATCTCAGGAGCTTCTGAGGTTTTCTGTAAAGATTCCGGACCAAACCTGCCACCTCCAATTTCAGTGTCTCCCGTTCGGCCTGGCCTCAGCACCAAGGATATTTACAAAACTGGTAGCAGAGGTGGTGGCATACTTAAGAAACGAAGGAATTACAATAATTCCTTATTTGGACGATTTTCTGCTGGTAGCCAGAACAACAAACATCTTAATCCTACACAGGGATCGAGCCATTTCAGTCCTAGAATATCTAGGTTGGGTCGTGAATCAAGAGAAATCACACATAAAACCCGAATCTCGGAAGGTATTTCTGGGAGTTCTTCTAGATGCCACCTCAAGACAATCCTTTTTGCCAAGAGAAAAGCAGGTGTCAATGAGAACGTTAATCATGGAATTCCTAAAGCATCGGATTACTATAAGATCGGCCATGAAGATCTTAGGGAAGATGACAGCCTGTATCACTTGCGTAAGGTGGGCACAGGCTCACTCAAGATTATTACAGGATCAGGTTCTCTCGACATGGGATCGACGTCAGTCATCGCTGGACAGAATAATCCATCTATCAAGAGCAGTAAAAAAGTCATTGCACTGGTGGACACAATACAGCAACCTAAGAGTTGGATCTTGACCCCTTGTGTGGTGATCACTACAGACGCCAGTCAGTGGGGTTGGGGTGCCCATCTAGAAGGATCGTTCATCCAGGGCAGGTGGCCAGAAGATATCAGTCAAAGATTTTCAAACTACAGAGAGGTTTACGCTATTTGGGAAGCTCTAAGAAGGAATCACTCTCGCTTGAAGAACAAACATGTGAAAATCCTAACAGACAACATGACAGCGGTATCCTTCATAAGACACCAAGGAGGTCCCAGACACAAACCACTTCAGGAGTTGGCACGAAGAATATTTTTTTGGGCAGAGAACACAGTCCTGTCAATCACAGCAGTCCACTTAGAGGGATCTCAAAACGTCCTGGCCGATTATTTGAGCAGAAAAGAAATCTGTCCGACAGAATGGGAATTAAATCAAGAAATCTTTCACCGATTATGTCATCATTGGGGGACTCCCAAGATAGATCTATTCGCTACAAGAAAAAATTTGAAGGTGGCCAGATTCTATTCCCTCAACCCTACGGACATGCTGGAAGCAGTCGACGCCTTGAGTCAAACATGGGTCGAACCACTCTCTTATGCATTTCCTCCAATAGCACTCATTCCGAGAGTACTCAGGAAGATTCAGGAAGACCAAGCAACAGTTCTGATGGTTGTGCCATTCTGGCCAAGAAGGAGCTGGTTTCCGTTGTTAGGAGCCATGACAACAGACAGTCCAATCAGACTTCCCCTATGGAAGGACATCATTCATCAAGGGCCCGTGTTACATCAAAACCCGGAACGATTACACCTTTCAGCGTGGATCCTGAGAGGGACATCTTGAAATCGCAGGGGCTATCTGATGAAGTCATCTCAACAATCCAAGCTAGTCGTAAGCCAGTAACTTCAGCTATTTACTACAAAATTTGGAAGAAATTCTGTATGAAAGGTGGCAGGTCGGCCGTGATGTCGGAAAACCCGGATGTTCCCAGAGTTCTGGATTTTCTCCAATCTGGATTCAATATGGGGCTGAGACCTAGTACCCTTAAGGTGCAGATTTCGGCTCTTAGCACATTTCTGGATTATCCGTTGGCCTCTCACCCTTGGATAATTAGATTCGTAAAAGCCATCCAGAGATTACGTCCCACGTTTAGACAATTAACTCCCACTTGGGATTTAAATTTAGTGCTCAGAGCCCTATGTAAAGATCCTTTTACCCTTAAAGGTGACATGCCCATTGCAATACGAACTTGGAAAACAGCTTTTTTGGTAGCAATTACAACGGCCAAAAGAGCAGGGGAGATACAAGCCCTGTCAATTAGGGATCCGTACCTCCAGGTTCGTGAGGATCATAATCTTAAAACTAGATCCATCATTTATTCCCAAAGTAGCTTCAGTACAAAACAGAAATCAGGAAATAATTCTACCCTCCTTTTGCAATAAACCCTCTAATGCAAAAGAACAATCTTTACATTCTCTTGATGTCAGACAGGCAGTACTAGACTATTTAGAGGCCACTAGTACTTGGAGGAAAGATCCCAATCTATTTATCCTTTTTGGAGGTAAAAATAGGGGTAAAAAAGCATCCAAAACCTCTATAGCTAGATGGATCACTACAGTAATCTCAAAAGCCTATGCGTCAGAAGGGGTAGATTGTCCTGTGGGAATAAAAGCCCATTCCACTCGGGCCATTTCAGCATCATGGGCTGAACGGACAGGGGCATCATTAGAACAAATCTGTAAAGCCGCAACCTGGGCCAGCGTGAACACATTCTGTAAACACTACAAACTAGACGTGTTAGCAACCCAGCAAATGTCATTTGGGAGAAAGGTTCTCCAGGCAGTTGTCCCACCCTAAAGGAGTTTCTTTGGTATTCTCCAGAGTGCTGTCAGGGGGACGTCCTGGAAAATGGGTATTATACCTACCGATAATTCGGTTTCCAGGAGTCCATCCTGACAGCACCGTTACTTCCCCCCCTATGTATACTATGTCATATGCTGTAAATATGATTTGGTTAATAAAATTCAAATGGTATCTATCCATGGTGTGGTACTTGTCAAAACACTAAAGGAAAGGGGGCGGAGTGGGACCTTTTAACCTCTCGTGTTGTTTCCTGTCCTTGCAAGGAGGAGGAGGATGTCCTCCAGAGTGCTGTCAGGATGGACTCCTGGAAACCGAATTATTGGTAGGTATAATACCCATTTTTTCCTACCAGTTATGTCACTTTGTATTAATTCCTGAAAAGCACCTGAATTTTTAATAAACTACCTGACAGCAGTTTAATATGTTGAGGGGTGCCGTTTTTAAAGTGGTCTCACTTTTTGGGGTACTTATATGTTGTGAAAATCCCCAAGTTACTTCAAAATTGACCAGGTCCCTAAAAAAAAGTTTTGGAAATTGCCTTGAAAATAAATAAATGAAAAATTACTGCTACAGTTTTAAAACCTTCCAACATCCTAACAAAATAAAATTAGATTTTAAAAATGGTGCTGATGTAAAGCAGACATGAGGGAAATGTTATTTAATGACCCCCTCGATTCTTGATAACCAGCCTTGCTGAAGCAGACAGGCGAGAGTTGCAGCCTGCAGCTAACAGTTTTGCCTGGCTGGTTATCAAAAAAAAATGCAGGGAACCCACACCTTATTTTATTTATTTATAGTGTAAACGGCAGCTGATGAATACTCCCATCAGCTGCCGCCTGCTCTTGCTGTTATCAGTTGCATACAACTCAACATTCTCCCGATTGTAGCACGAGCAGGGGAGAATGAGGAGTTGTCTTCAGCACCCGGCACAGTGCGAACAGTACCGCTGTTTCCCTGGCACCGGTACGTGTCACACTGATGCTGCACACCGTTGCCACAAGTAACACACACACACACACACACACACACACACACACACACACACACACACACCTCCAGTACCAGAAATATCAGGACTTGCGAAAGGTCTAAAGTCTATGGGAGCCAGAATGAGATTTACATTGAGAAGTGACTTCCGATTCACCCAGCAAACACTGAAGCAGTTTTGCAGGTCAAAAACTGCTGGAGACCGGCCAGAGTGGATTGCATGTATGCCAACTTATACTCAGGTTTATTTCCTTCAGTTTTGCTTTAGGTTCTTGCACACAAGGGTGCAGTCTTCCCTTCTTTGAGCTGGACATTACATTTATATAGCTCCCCATTGCTGGGTGTCCACAGTTGGGCCCCGATCCTGCTCGGCCCCCACTCACATTGAGGTCATTATTGATACAGGATAAAGGTTTTAATGCTAGATGTTAGGGCAGTCCCGACTGGGTACACCTTGATGCGGGTGGGATGGCTTTTTCACTTCTTTGTAACAAAAAAAAAAAAAAAAAAAAACAGCGTTTACCAAGTGCCCCATTTTATATGAAGTATTGCTTCTTACTTACAGCAGGAGATATGTTCCCCTTGTCGCCATCTCAGGTTTTGGATGGTAATAAGACTAAGAGCAGGGGTGTTACATTAGGAACAAGACCTCAGATACAGAAACCATAACTTCATAGAAAATAGTCCCGTCTGGATCAATCAGGACTCATCGGGATAATACCCTGAGATACTTCAAAATCAATCAGAACCACAAACATGAAGTAATATAACTCAAAAAAATATATAAAAATGTATAATTTTATTGATAAATATAAGAAACAAACAAGACACGAAAAATAATTGCAATCCAGAGAAATAATCCAAAATTTACTATTATCACAGAGTCATATGAATATTGGAAACTGGGTGCACCAGAACCAGTGTTGCACCATGGACAAAGAGGGGAGTCAATACTTAAAGTGCCAATGCTTAGTATACCGCAGTAATAGGTATGATAACCAAAAAGGGAGGAATATACCATATGGTCAAGTGACCGTCATATTACCACTATAAGAGAGTTAGTCTCATATTATCCTCTTACCCTTCTCCTTGTCCATGTGTAGCAACACGCGCCCCTACGCGCGTTTCGCCCACAGCTTCGTCGGGGGGCTCGCACGAAGCTGTGGGCGAAACGCGCGTAGGGGCGCGTGTTGCTACACATGGACAAGGAGAAGGGTAAGAGGATAATATGAGACTAACTCTCTTATAGTGGTAATATGACGGTCACTTGACCATATGGTATATTCCTCCCTTTTTGGTTATCATACCTATTACTGCGGTATACTAAGCATTGGCACTTTAAGTATTGACTCCCCTCTTTGTCCATGGTGCAACACTGGTTCTGGTGCACCCAGTTTCCAATATTCATATGACTCTGTGATAATAGTAAATTTTGGATTATTTCTCTGGATTGCAATTATTTTTCGTGTCTTGTTTGTTTCTTATATTTATCAATAAAATTATACATTTTTATATATTTTTTTGAGTTATATTACTTCATGTTTGTGGTTCGGGGTGTTACATTAGTAGCACCACTCCAAAACTGCAAAAAAAAACAAAAAAAAAAACAAACAAACAAACTGTGGTGCTCTAATGTATATTTTCTCTGATATGCCAGAGTTGCAAAGCAAGACATGCATGACTGCAATAACACAGCCAGGCTCTGATTCCGGCTACTCGTGGTTCTGGCTGCATAAATCTGCTGACAGGTCCTATTCGCACACAGAGCATTGCCCGGACAGGGTAAAGTTGTAGTCAGGCTACTATCTCTAGCTGTGGATGGAAAGAGGTCTGCAAGATGGAATTCAATGGTCTCAGTTGTGACCAGAGCTGTGGAGTTGGAGTCGGAGTCCATTTTGGTGGAGTAGGAATAAAATGGACTGACTCAAACTCCTAAAATACATAATAAATTTGGTACAGTACTACAATGTATACCGTATATACTCGAGTATAAGCCGAGATTTTCAGCCCAAATTTTTGGGCTGAAAGTGCCCCTCTCGGCTTATACTCGAGTCACGGTCGGCGGGTGAGGGGGAGAGGGCGCTGAGGCATACTTACCTGCTTCCGGCGCTCCTGGCGCTCCCCCTGTCCGTCCCACGGTCTCCGGGTGCCGCAGCTCTTCCCCTGTTCTGCGGTCACATGGTACAGCTCATTAGAGAAATGAATATGGACTCCACTCCCATAGGGGCAGAGCCGCCTATTCATTTCTCTAATCAGCGGTAACGGTGACCGCTGACAGAGGAAGAGGCTGCGGCACCGAAGACCAGCTGTCCGGGGGAAGGAGCGGGACGCCGGGAGCAGGTAAGTATGTCATATTCACCTGTCCGCGTTCCACACGCCGGGCGCCGCTCTGTCTTCCCGGCGTCTCTCCGCACTGACTGTGCAGGTCAGAGGGCGCGATGACGCATATAGTGTGCGCGCCGCCCTCTGCCTGATCAGTCAGTGCGGAGAGACGCCGGGACGGGACGCTGAGGAGCTGCAGGCAAGAGAGGCGAGTATGTCTTTTATTATTTTTATTGCAGCAGCACAGCTTTCTATGGTACAGCTATGGGGCAATAATGAACGGTGCAGAGCACTATATGGCACAGCTATGGGGCAATAATGAACGGTGCAGAGCACTATATGGCACAGCTATGGGGCAATAATGAACGGTGCAGAGCACTATATGGCACAGCTATGGGGCAATAATGAACGGTGCAGAGCACTATATGGCACAGCTATGGGGCCATAATGAACTGTATGGAGCATCTATTTTTATTTTTGAAATTCACCGGTAGCTGCTGCATTTTCCACCCTAGGCTTATACTCGAGTCAATAAGTTTTCCCAGTTTTTTGTGGCAAAATTAGGGGGGGGGGGGGGGGGGGGGGTCGGCTTATACTCGAGTATATACGGTATTTGCTATATTGACTGGATTAGTATAGAACAAGGCTCACAAAAAAAACTAATAACCACAAAAATCTATAAAGTTTATTCAAAAAAACCAAACTAAACATAAAAACAATAATATAACACCAGGTCACTATTGACCCACCAAACTAGACCAAATCATAGGTAGGTTGGAGTATGGATACACCCATTTCACCCTCTCCACCCCTAACTTAACCCTACCTATCAGCGGAGGTTGGCACCCTCTTGAAAGCAATATGGCGCCCCCCTTTCATCAGCGGCTCACCCTTCTAACCCTAGAGTTCCCTAATTATAAAGTAGAGTTTCCGGATCATACCCTTACAAAACACATACCGTACAAAAAACCATGCAATGTTTAAACAGTGTGTAACCAACCAAGGAATTCTAAACCAAAACCGCCATCACACAAACTGTCTAGTACACAATACCATAATCTGTAACTCTAGGAAAAGTGGGACAGCTATAATAACCCTAATAGATCCCTAGAGTGATCCCTACCTGCCATACAAAATAAGCGCTCCAAGTATGCCTATATGTTAAATATACAGTTCATGTGCAGCGATCTGTCCTGCTTCCTCTCTCGCACACAGACAGCAGCACCGCTGGATGAAGTCATTCAGCAGCCAGCTGTGCCAGAGAGGAAGCTGCCGACAGTGATGCTTCAGCTGCGGGAGAGCGTGCGGATAGGTGCTGTGTGTGGTGTGTTGTGTGTGTGCGTGCGTGCGTAGCGCTGCAGGGTAATGTGCAGAGAGGTAAATGGTGTTGTGTGCAGGGGAGGAGAGGGCAATGATGGGGATGTGGGGGAGGTCCTCCTCTGCTGACCTGCTCCTCAACCTCAAATCTGTCCTAAGAAAACATAAAACAAGTCGGCCACTCTTTCTCCCACCTGCTCTCTCTCTCTCTGCTTCTCCTCACTGCTGGAGACACATCTCCCATCCCTGGACCCCCACTGCTCATACCTCCCATGACTACTCCCTCCCATCGCTCCCTATTCAACATGAACTACCACAATCTTTCCAACATAAAACCTGTGCCCCTGACGCCCACCCCCCTGCTTCCCTCTCTCTGGAGCACTCTGGAATGCCCGCTCAATCTGCAATAAGCTTCATGTGATTCACGACCTTTTTCTCTCTCGCAACCTTGCCTTTCTTGGCCTCACAGAAACATGGCTGACACCCTCTGACACAGCCTCCCCTGCTGCGCTGTGTTATGGAGGCCTCCACTTCACCCACACTCCTCGACCCGGTAACAAACATGGTGGAGGAGTGGGCCTTCTACTTTCTTCAAACTGCACCTTTAACCCAATCCCGCCTCTTCCCTCCCTTATCCTCCCCTCTTTTGAAGTCCATTCTGTCCGCATCTACTCTCCCTCCAACCTCCAAGCGGCAGTCATAGACCGACCTCCAGGCCCGGCCACTGCCTTTATTGACCAATTCTCCACCTGGCTTCTTCACTTTCTCTCTGCTGACATTCTCACCATCATCATGGGTGACTTCAACATCCCCATTGATACCCTTCAGTCAACTGCCTCCAAACTTCTGTCCCTTACCTCATCCTTTGGACTTACTCAATGGTCCTCCGCAGCCACCCACACAGACGGGCACACACTAGACCTGGTATTCACCCGTCTCTGCTCTCTAACTTCACCACCTCCCCTCTCCCTCTATCCGACCACCATCTGCTCACCTTCTCATCCCTGTCTTCCCCACCGGTCATTCATGTCCAGCAACATGCACACCCCCACAGAAACCTTGCACACCTAGACACCCACACACTCTCTGACTCCATCTTACCAGTGGCATCCATATCCTCACTCCACGACACAGACACCACCACTGCTTTCTACAATGCCACCCTCGCATCAGCTATTGACACGGTTGCCCCTCTCGTCCATGGCAGAGTGCGACGTAGCAATAGACAACCTTGGCACAATAACACCACTAAAAAGCTCCGGCAAGTGTCCAGGGTTGCGGAGCGGCGTTGGAAGAAAACACACTCACAAGAGGACTTCACTGTATTCAAACAAGCAACACTCGCTTTTAAATCTGCTCTCACCTCTGCTAAACAGGCCTACTTCACAACCCTCGTATCTTCCCTATCCTACAACCCCAGTTATTCAAAACCTTTAACTCCCTCCTCCGCCCCCCCACTGCCCCCTCCAACCTCCCTCATCTCTGCTGAGGACTTTGCCACACACTTTAAAAATAAGATCGACCAGGCAAGGCTTCATTGTTCAACCACCACAACCCCTTTGTATACCAGACCAATGCCCAAACCCCATAACCTCCCTATCCAACATCACTGAAGGAGAGCTTAATTGTCTTCTCTCCAAATCACACCTCACCACCTGTGCACTCGACCCCATCCCATCTCCTCCCCAACCTCACCACCACACTTATCCCATCCCTAACCCACCTGTTCAACCTATCACTAACTTCTGGCACCTTCCCTTCTGCGTTCAAACATGCCACAATCACACCTATCCTTAAAAAGCCAACCCTCGATCCAACTGCTATGTCCAGCTATTGCCCAACATCGCTGCTCCCATACTCCTGGAGCAGCACGTCCACGCTGAACTTTCCTCCCACCTCTCATCCAACTTGTTGTTCGACAATCTGCAATCTGGTTTCCGCCCCATCACTCAACTGAGACTGCCCTGACCAAAATCACTAACGACCTACTTACCGCCAAAGCTACTGGACAATACTCTGTACTCCTCCTTCTAGACCTGTCCTCTGCTTTGGACACAGTTGACCACTGCCTCCTACTACAGATCCTCTCCTCCTTTGGCATCAAAGACCTCGCCCTATCCTGGATTGCCTCGTACCTTTCCTACCGCACATTCAGCGTCTCCCACTCCCACACTACCTCCTCATCCCACCCTCTCTCTGTTGGAGTCCCCCAAGGCTCAGTTCTAGGACCCCTACTCTTCTCAATCTATACACTTGGCTTGGGACAACTCATAAAGTCCCATGGATTCCAGTACCACCTCTATGCTGATGACACTCAGATCTACCTCTCTGGCCCAGACGTCACCGCTCTGCTGTCCAGAATCCCAGAGTGCCTATCAGCCATATCCTCTTTCTCCTCTCGCTTCCTCAAACTCAATGTGGACAAATCTGAACTCATCTTTCCTCCATCCCACAGATCTTCCATACCTGATCTATCTATCACCATTAATGACATCACGCTTTCCCCCGTTCTGGAAGTCCGCTGCCACGGAGTAACCTTCGACTCTGCCCTGTCCTTCAAACCGCACATCCAAGCTCTTTCCACCTCCTGTCACCTCCAGCTCAAAAATATCTCCAGAATCCGTCCTTTCCTCAACCTCCAATCTACTAAAATGCTTGTGCGTGCCCTCATCATCTCCCGCCTTGACTACTGCAACATCCTTTTCTGCGGCCTCCCTGCTAACACCCTTGCACTTCTCCAGTCCATCCTTAACTCTGCTGCCCGACTAATCCATCTCTCTCCTCGCTACTCCTCCACTTCCCCCCTCTGCAAATCTCTTCACTGGCTCCCATTCCCTCAGCATATCCAGTTCAAATTACTAATACTGACCTACAAAGCCATCCATAACCTGTCTCCTCCATATATCTCTGAACTAATCTCCTGATATCTTCCCTCACGTAATCTCCGGTCCTCCCAAGACCTCCTTCTCTCCTCCACGCTTATTCGCTCCTCATCCAATCGCCACCAAGACTTCTCCCGAATATCCCCCATCCTCTGGAACTCTCTGCCCCAACACATCCGACTATCAACCACATTTGGATCGTTCAGACGGAACCTGAAAACTCATCTCTTCAGGAAAGCCTACAGCCTGCATTGACCGCGCTGCCTCATTACTACCGAAGCTACCGCCTCACCAACACCGGAGCTCCTGCAACCCCCAACCTACTGTCTCCTTCCCCATAATCCTGCAGAATATAAGCCCGCAAGGGCAGGGTCCTCGCCCCTCTGTATCAGTCTGTCATTGTAAGTTTGTCTACTGTAAGTGATATCTGTAACTTGTATGTAACCCCTTCTCATGTACAGCACCATGGAATCAATGTTACTATATAATTTATTATTATTATATTATTATTATGTGGAATTGGCAATAATGAGGGGTGGAGGAAATCATGGAGGTGATGCAATGGGGCAAGGATGGTGGTGGTGGAGGAAGTGATGGTGGTAGAGGAAAAGACAATGATGGGAATGGTGGGGAAGGAGGCAATGATGGGGGTGGAGAAGGCTGTGATGGAGGTGGTGGAAAGAGCAATGATGGGGGTGGTGGTGGAGAATGCAATGATGGTGGTGGTGGAAAGGGCAATATTGGGGTTGGTGGGGGAGGAGGAGGAGGAAATGGTGGAGGTGGTGGAATGGGCAATGATGGGAGTGGTGGGGAAAAAGCAATGATAGTGGTGGTGGAGAAGGCAATGATGGGGCGGGGTAGAGGACAATAATGGGATGCAGGGGGGGGGTGTGGGGGATTCTTTGTGACTGCAGACTTCTGAATTCTCACAGTGCGCACTGCACGCTGTCAGGATTCTCTCGTGCTGGCGATTTACATACCGTATTTTTCCGACTATAAGACGCACTTTTTTCCCCCAAAATAATTGTGAGGAAAATGGGGGGTGCGTCTTATAGTTGGAATGTAGACTTACCGGCAACAGAGGTGCGGGGATGATGTGGCGCGGTGAGCTGTATGATGTGAGCAGGGTCCCGTCCATATTTGAGGTGAATCCGCGGCCCGGTATTGATGGAGAGCAGCAGAGCTGGTGAGTTACGGTATTTTCCGGTGGCGGCGGCCATTTTGCTGACGCCGCGCGTGCGCAGATTCACTACTCTGCGTCCCAGGGCTTCAGGAAAATGGCCGCGGGAGGCCGCGCGTGCGCAGATGGCGATCGCAGCGGCCATTTTCCTGAAGCCGAGTGCGCAGATTGAGATCTCGGCTTCAGGAAAATGGCCGCCGCGATCTCCAGATCTCAGAGTAGTGAATCTGCGCACGCGCAGCCTCAGCAAGATGGCCGCCGCCACCGGAAAAATCAGTAACTCACCCAGCTCTGCTGCTCTCCAACAATACCAGGCCGCGGATTCACCTCAAATATGGACGGGACCCTGCTCACGCCATACAGCTCACCGTGCCACATCATCCCCGCACCTCTGACGCCGCCACAATGCCGTTAAGCCTGCCACCCCCGGAAAAATCCGTAACTCACCCAGCTCTGCTGCTCTCCAACAATACCGGGCCGCGGATTCACCTCAAATATGGACGGGACCCTGCTCACGCCATACAGCTCACCGCGCCACATCATCCCCGCACCTCTGACGCCGCCACAATGCCGGTAAGCCCGCCGCCACCAGGAAAACCGTGACTCACCCAGCTCTGCTGCTCTCCTTCACTACTGCTGTGGCGTCACCTCAAATGTGTAAGAGACCTAGGCCGCCGCCACCTGAGGAAGTGACCGCACATCTGCCGCCGCCACAGCAACCTCCCCATGGACACCAGGCCATGGCGTCGCCCACCTAAGCAGGATGGGACCCTGCTCAGGTGCACGCCATTCCGTCCACCGCACCTCGGCATCACCTCACCTCTGCCACCACCATACCTCCTGTAACCCTGCTCTGCAACCGCCAGCCCTCAGGTAAGAGATCTTAAATTCGGACAATAAGACCCCCATCTTATAAAAAAAATCTTTTTTTATGCAATTTTCACCCCAAATTTGTGGTGCGTCTTATAGTCCGAAAAATATGGTACATGCAGTCATGTGCCGACTAGACATGTGTGACATGAAAATGAACTGAGCGAGGCCGGGCACTTCTAGTCGGAATGTGGTCAGAAGTATACAAATCGCATGCTTGTGCCGATATGACTGTCCACTGGCAAGGGATATAATATATTTTTTTTTTTTTAGGGCAAGCATGTGCGACACAGTCATCTAAACGTGGGCTAAAAGTTTTCAGCCTATGGAGGTAAATACGAGCGCACCTAGTGATCAGAGAAGTAAAGGAGAATGTTCCAGGAGATAAAGCGCTTCCCCTGCTGTAAGGCAAATAACATGTGATCATTAGATATGAGACGCACACATGGAATAAGCATACATAAGAAGTGCAGCCGGTTACATGCACACTTCTGCATGACTTATCCACGCACTATCAGATTTTAACAGCACATGGAGCCATAGAAAAAAAAAAAAAAAGAAAAAAAAGAAAAAACCCACACACAACCGAGTGCACGATCCTTGTGAGACCAAGTTCACACAAATGGATTTTGGGCCCAAGTGCTGCCCAGTCTAAACAACCCAAATACCACAGACATCACCAGGCAGTACCAGTATAAATGTCATTCAAAGGGTACAAACCATGAAAAAGGGAAAAAATAAAGCACAACTCCGGCCTGCACCAGTCTCCGGGGGTGAGGGGACAGTCAGCCTGTCAAGTCTACAAAGTCAGGGAGAAAAAAATAAAAAAAATTTATGATTATATATTTTATTTCTCACAAACAAGGATGATGATGGATGATGATGATGATGATGATGATGACTGACGATGACGTAACCTCAGAGCACTTTTTTTTTTTTTTTAACCAAAAGTCAATAATGAAATACAACCAGTGCCTTCATATTCACGGCGCCGAGAGGAGACCCCCCCTCAGAGGAGACCCCCAACCCAATGTGTTGGTAGATCACTGACTGAAGGAAAGTCTTCTCGGCACACAGGCGGGACCACCATGGGCCCCTGTCCGCAGGACCCCACCAGCACTGTACCCCCAGTGATGCCCCAACCTGTCACCTCATGATGGAAGCACCAGGGTCTCCAGCACACCTCCACTGTGCCAGCCTGTGCCCAGGTACCCAGACCCCTGCAGAGCCCCTCATTACCAGTCACCATGTGGCTATACTGTGGGACTACAAGGCGCAGCATGTCCTGTCCGGGAAGAGAAGAAAGTTCTGCCACAAACACCAGGAGCCTCCAAAACTACACTTCCCACAAAGCCCTGCGAGCACACTCCGCTATCATTAACCGTAAGGCCGCGAGCAGCTTGCTGGGAGCTGTAGTTCCCCAGGACAGTAGTGTGAGAAGCTGCTGTCAGTGGCGGCTATAGGAGCGACTGTCCGCCCGCCGGGGTCACCGTGACCTGCGTCATAACCAGGGGTTACCTGAAGAGCCGCGCCGCTCCGGGACCCAGACACCCTGCAGCCCTCAGCGGCCGCTGCACCGAGGACACTCCGCTCCGACACACGGCCAGGAGGCAGCGGGAGCCGGCGAACAGTCTGGTCGCCGCGGCCATGTCTGTCCCTGTGCGCCCGGAACCCGTCACTGCAGCAATGTTATACAAGAAGGGGCGGGGCGCAGGAGCTCCTCCCACTGCCTCTGTCAATTCTGCAGGCGGCCAGCAGAGGGCGCTAACTACAGGTGAAGAGACAGAAGGTCCCGCTGGGGCCCAGACCGGTGTGATAGTGTCATCTGCGCTGTCAGCTATGGCCAGGGCCGTATTTAGAGTTTCTGCTGCCCTAGGCACTTTTATTGCTGCCTCCCCCATTGGTGAGTATGACACTATCGGCAGTGACTGGCAAGAATCGCTGTTGTGAAAATAGCCTTTTGCAGCAGATCGGGCAGTTTTTTCGCATCTGCCGCGTAATGGATCACTTACAACGGATCACTTACGGCAACACTGCGTTTGGCTTCATTCATTCCCTATGGGATTTGTGGCACTTGCTGTGATCTGGCAAATGTGGTACCATACCTCCCAACTCTTGAAGGGAAAGAGGCATAAAGGTTGCGTGCGCCGCGGCAAATTTTAGGCCACGCCTCTGACCACACCCATTTCACAACTAGTCACACCCATATCCAAGTCCCAACCACAGCCATTTAGCACTGCTGATCACAACTGTTTCATATACAATAATTATAACCAAAAAAATATGGCCACACAGTGCTCCATACTGTATAATGACCGCACATGATGCTCCATACTGTATAATGACCACACATGATGCTCCATACTGTATAATGACCGCACATGATGCTCCATACTGTATAATGACCGCACATGATGCTCCATACTGTATAATGACCGCACATGATGCTCCATACTGTATAATGACCGCACATGATGCTCCATACTGTATAATGACTGCACATGATGCTCCATACTGTATAATGACCACACATGATGCTCCATACTGTATAATGACCACACATGATGCTCCATACTGTATAATGACCGCACATGATGCTCCATACTGTATAATGACCACACATGATGCTCCATACTGTATAATGACCGCACATGATGCTCCATACTGTATAATGACCCCACATGATGCTCCATACTGTATAATGACCGCACATGATGCTCCATACTGTATAATGACCGCACATGATGCTCCATACTGTATAATGACCGCACATGATGCTCCATACTGTATAATGACCGCACATGATGCTCCATACTGTATAATGACCACACATGATGCTCCATACTGTATAATGACCGCACATGATGCTCCATACTGTATAATGACCACACATGATGCTCCATACTGTATAATGACCACACATGATGCTCCATACTGTATAATGACCGCACATGATGCTCCATACTGTATAATGACCGCACATGATGCTCCATACTGTATAATGACTGCACATGATGCTCCATACTGTATAATGACCCCACATGATGCTCCATACTGTATAATGGCCACAGTGCTCCATACTGTATAATGACCGCACATGATGCTCCATACTGTATAATGACTGCACATGATGCTCCATACTGTATAATGACCCCACATGATGCTCCATACTGTATAATGGCCACAGTGCTCCATACTGTATAATGACTGCACATGATGCTCCATACTGTATAATGGCCACAAATGATGTTTAATACTGTATAATGACCCCACATGATGCTCCATACTGTATAATGGCCACAGTGCTCCATACTGTATAATGACCCCACATGATGCTCCATACTGTATAATGACCGCACATGATGCTCCATACTGTATAATGACCCCACATGATGCTCCATACTGTATAATGACCGCACATGATGCTCCATACTGTAGAATGACCGCACATGATGCTCCATACTGTAGAATGACCGCACATGATGCTCCATACTGTATAATGACCGCACATGATGCTCCATACTGTATAATGACCCCACATGATGCTCCATACTGTAGAATGACCGCACATGATGCTCCATACTGTATAATGACCGCACATGATGCTCCATACTGTATAATGGCTGCACATGATGCTCCATACTGTATAATGGCCACAAATGATGTTTAATACTGTATAATGACCCCACATGATGCTCCATACTGTATAATGACTGCACATGATGCTCCATACTCTATAATGACCGCACATGATGCTCCATACTGTATAATGACCGCACATGATGCTCCATACTGTATAATGACTGCACATGATGCTCCATACTGTATAATGGCCACAAATGATGTTTAATACTGTATAATGACCCCACATGATGCTAAATACTGTATAATGACCCCACATGATGCTCCATACTGTATAATGACCGCACATGATGCTCCATACTGTATAATGACCCCACATGATGCTCCATACTGTATAATGACCGCACATGATGCTCCATACTGTATAATGACCGCACATGATGCTCCATACTGTAGAATGACCGCACATGATGCTCCATACTGTATAATGACTGCACATGATGCTCCATACTGTATAATGGCCACAAATGATGTTTAATACTGTATAATGACCCCACATGATGCTCCATACTGTATAATGACCCCACATGATGCTCCATACTGTATAATGACCGCACATGATGCTCCATACTGTATAATGACCCCACATGATGCTCCATACTGTATAATGACCGCACATGATGCTCCATACTGTAGAATGACCGCACATGATGCTCCATACTGTATAATGACCGCACATGATGCTCCATACTGTATAATGACCCCACATGATGCTCCATACTGTAGAATGACCGCACATGATGCTCCATACTGTATAATGACCGCACATGATGCTCCATACTGTATAATGGCTGCACATGATGCTCCATACTGTATAATGGCCACAAATGATGTTTAATACTGTATAATGACCCCACATGATGCTCCATACTGTATAATGACTGCACATGATGCTCCATACTGTATAATGACCGCACATGATGCTCCATACTGTATAATGGCCACAAATGATGTTTAATACTGTATAATGACCCCACATGATGCTCCATACTGTATAATGACCCCACATGATGCTCCATACTGTATAATGACCGCACATGATGCTCCATACTGTATAATGACCCCACATGATGCTCCATACTGTATAATGACCGCACATGATGCTCCATACTGTATAATGACCGCACATGATGCTCCATACTGTAGAATGACCACACATGATGCTCCATACTGTATAATGACTGCACATGATGCTCCATACTGTATAATGGCCACAAATGATGTTTAATACTGTATAATGACCCCACATGATGCTCCATACTGTATAATGACCCCACATGATGCTCCATACTGTATAATGACCGCACATGATGCTCCATACTGTATAATGACCCCACATGATGCTCCATACTGTATAATGACCGCACATGATGCTCCATACTGTATAATGACCCCACATGATGCTCCATACTGTAGAATGACCGCACATGATGCTCCATACTGTATAATGACCGCACATGATGCTCCATACTGTATAATGACCCCACATGATGCTCCATACTGTATAATGACCGCACATGATGCTCCATACTGTATAATGACCGCACATGATGCTCCATACTGTATAATGGCTGCACATGATGCTCCATACTGTATAATGGCCACAAATGATGTTTAATACTGTATAATGACCCCACATGATGCTCCATACTGTATAATGACTGCACATGATGCTCCATACTGTATAATGACTGCACATGATGCTCCATACTGTATAATGGCCACAAATGATGTTTAATACTGTATAATGACCCCACATGATGCTGCATACTGTATAATGACCCCACATGATGCTCCATACTGTATAATGACCGCACATGATGCTCCATACTCTATAATGGCCACACATGATGTTTAATACTGTATAATGACCCCACATGATGCTCCATACTGTATAATGACCGCACATGATGCTCCATACTGTATAATGACCGCACATGATGCTCCATACTGTATAATGACTGCACATGATGCTCCATACTCTATAATGGCCACACATGATGTTTAATACTGTATAATGACCCCACATGATGCTCCATACTGTATAATGACCGCACATGATGCTCCATACTGTATAATGACCGCACATGATGCTCCATACTGTATAATGGCCACACATGATGCTCCATACTGTATAATGACTGCACATGATGCTCCATACTCTATAATGGCCACAAATGATGTTTAATACTGTATAATGACCCCACATGATGCTCCATACTGTATAATGACCGCACATGATGCTCCATACTGTATAATGACTGCACATGATGCTCCATACTGTATAATGGCCACAAATGATGTTTAATACTGTATAATGACCCCACATGATGCTCCATACTGTATAATGACCGCACATGATGCTCCATACTGTAGAATGACCGCACATGATGCTCCATACTGTATAATGGCCACACATGATGCTCCATACTGTATAATGACCGCACATGATGCTCCATACTGTATAATGACCACACATGATGCTCCATACTGTATAATGGCCACACATGATGCTCCATACTGTATAATGACTGCACATGATGCTCCATACTCTATAATGACCGCACATGATGCTCCATACTGTATAATGGCCACAGTGCTCCATACTGTATAATGACTGCACATGATGCTCCATACTGTATAATGGCCACAAATGATGTTTAATACTGTATAATGACCCCACATGATGCTCCATACTGTATAATGACTGCACATGATGCTCCATACTCTATAATGACCGCACATGATGCTCCATACTGTATAATGACCGCACATGATGCTCCATACTGTATAATGACTGCACATGATGCTCCATACTGTATAATGGCCACAAATGATGTTTAATACTGTATAATGACCCCACATGATGCTCCATACTGTATAATGACCGCACATGATGCTCCATACTGTATAATGACCCCACATGATGCTCCATACTGTATAATGACCGCACATGATGCTCCATACTGTATAATGACCGCACATGATGCTCCATACTGTAGAATGACCGCACATGATGCTCCATACTGTATAATGACTGCACATGATGCTCTATACTGTATAATGGCCACAAATGATGTTTAATACTGTATAATGACCCCACATGATGCTCCATACTGTATAATGACCCCACATGATGCTCCATACTGTATAATGACCGCACATGATGCTCCATACTGTATAATGACCCCACATGATGCTCCATACTGTATAATGACCGCACATGATGCTCCATACTGTATAATGACCGCACATGATGCCCCATACTGTATATTGACCGCACATGATGCTCCATACTGTATAATGACCGCACATGATGCTCCATACTGTATAATGACCCCACATGATGCTCCATACTGTATAATGACCGCACATGATGCTCCATACTGTATAATGACCGCACATGATGCTCCATACTGTATAATGACCGCACATGATGCTCCATACTGTATAATGACTGCACATGATGCTCCATACTGTATAATGACCCCACATGATGCTCCATACTGTATAATGGCCACAGTGCTCCAAACTGTATAATGACTGCACATGATGCTCCATACTGTATAATGGCCACAGTGCTCCATACTGTATAATGACTGCACATGATGCTCCATACTGTATAATGGCCACAAATGATGTTTAATACTGTATAATGACCCCACATGATGCTCCATACTGTATAATGGCCACAGTGCTCCATACTGTATAATGACTGCACATGATGCTCCATACTGTATAATGGCCACAAATGATGTTTAATACTGTATAATGACCCCACATGATGCTCCATACTGTATAATGACTGCACATGATGCTCCATACTCTATAATGACCGCACATGATGCTCCATACTGTATAATGACCGCACATGATGCTCCATACTGTATAATGACTGCACATGATGCTCCATACTGTAAAATGGCCACAAATGATGTTTAATACTGTATAATGACCCCACATGATGCTAAATACTGTATAATGACCCCACATGATGCTCCATACTGTATAATGACCGCACATGATGCTCCATACTGTATAATGACCCCACATGATGCTCCATACTGTATAATGACCGCACATGATGCTCCATACTGTATAATGACCGCACATGATGCTCCATACTGTAGAATGACCGCACATGATGCTCCATACTGTATAATGACTGCACATGATGCTCCATACTGTATAATGGCCACAAATGATGTTTAATACTGTATAATGACCCCACATGATGCTCCATACTGTATAATGACCCCACATGATGCTCCATACTGTATAATGACCGCACATGATGCTCCATACTGTATAATGACCCCACATGATGCTCCATACTGTATAATGACCGCACATGATGCTCCATACTGTAGAATGACCGCACATGATGCTCCATACTGTAGAATGACCGCACATGATGCTCCATACTGTATAATGACCGCACATGATGCTCCATACTGTATAATGACCCCACATGATGCTCCATACTGTAGAATGACCGCACATGATGCTCCATACTGTATAATGACCGCACATGATGCTCCATACTGTATAATGGCTGCACATGATGCTCCATACTGTATAATGGCCACAAATGATGTTTAATTCTGTATAATGACCCCACATGATGCTCCATACTGTATAATGACTGCACATGATGCTCCATACTGTATAATGACCGCACATGATGCTCCATACTGTATAATGGCCACAAATGATGTTTAATACTGTATAATGACCCCACATGATGCTCCATACTGTATAATGACTGCACATGATGCTCCATACTCTATAATGACCGCACATGATGCTCCATACTGTATAATGACCGCACATGATGCTCCATACTGTATAATGACTGCACATGATGCTCCATACTGTATAATGGCCACAAATGATGTTTAATACTGTATAATGACCCCACATGATGCTAAATACTGTATAATGACCCCACATGATGCTCCATACTGTATAATGACCGCACATGATGCTCCATACTGTATAATGACCCCACATGATGCTCCATACTGTATAATGACCGCACATGATGCTCCATACTGTATAATGACCGCACATGATGCTCCATACTGTAGAATGACCGCACATGATGCTCCATACTGTATAATGACTGCACATGATGCTCCATACTGTATAATGGCCACAAATGATGTTTAATACTGTATAATGACCCCACATGATGCTCCATACTGTATAATGACCCCACATGATGCTCCATACTGTATAATGACCGCACATGATGCTCCATACTGTATAATGACCCCACATGATGCTCCATACTGTATAATGACCGCACATGATGCTCCATACTGTAGAATGACCGCACATGATGCTCCATACTGTATAATGACCGCACATGATGCTCCATACTGTATAATGACCCCACATGATGCTCCATACTGTAGAATGACCGCACATGATGCTCCATACTGTATAATGACCGCACATGATGCTCCATACTGTATAATGGCTGCACATGATGCTCCATACTGTATAATGGCCACAAATGATGTTTAATACTGTATAATGACCCCACATGATGCTCCATACTGTATAATGACTGCACATGATGCTCCATACTGTATAATGACCGCACATGATGCTCCATACTGTATAATGGCCACAAATGATGTTTAATACTGTATAATGACCCCACATGATGCTCCATACTGTATAATGGCTGCACATGATGCTCCATACTGTATAATGACCCCACATGATGCTCCATACTGTATCATGACCGCACATGATGCTCCATACTGTATAATGACCCCACATGATGCTCCATACTGTATAATGACCGCACATGATGCTCCATACTGTATAATGACCCCACATGATGCTCCATACTGTAGAATGACCGCACATGATGCTCCATACTGTATAATGACCGCACATGATGCTCCATACTGTATAATGACCCCACATGATGCTCCATACTGTATAATGACCGCACATGATGCTCCATACTGTATAATGACCGCACATGATGCTCCATACTGTATAATGGCTGCACATGATGCTCCATACTGTATAATGGCCACAAATGATGTTTAATACTGTATAATGACCCCACATGATGCTCCATACTGTATAATGACTGCACATGATGCTCCATACTGTATAATGACTGCACATGATGCTCCATACTGTATAATGGCCACAAATGATGTTTAATACTGTATAATGACCCCACATGATGCTCCATACTGTATAATGACCCCACATGATGCTCCATACTGTATAATGACCGCACATGATGCTCCATACTCTATAATGGCCACACATGATGTTTAATACTGTATAATGACCCCACATGATGCTCCATACTGTATAATGACCGCACATGATGCTCCATACTGTATAATGACCGCACATGATGCTCCATACTGTATAATGACTGCACATGATGCTCCATACTCTATAATGGCCACACATGATGTTTAATACTGTATAATGACCCCACATGATGCTCCATACTGTATAATGACCGCACATGATGCTCCATACTGTATAATGACCGCACATGATGCTCCATACTGTATAATGGCCACACATGATGCTCCATACTGTATAATGACTGCACATGATGCTCCATACTCTATAATGGCCACAAATGATGTTTAATACTGTATAATGACCCCACATGATGCTCCATACTGTATAATGACCGCACATGATGCTCCATACTGTATAATGACTGCACATGATGCTCCATACTGTATAATGGCCACAAATGATGTTTAATACTGTATAATGACCCCACATGATGCTCCATACTGTATAATGACCGCACATGATGCTCCATACTGTAGAATGACCGCACATGATGCTCCATACTGTATAATGGCCACACATGATGCTCCATACTGTATAATGACCGCACATGATGCTCCATACTGTATAATGACCACACATGATGCTCCATACTGTATAATGGCCACACATGATGCTCCATACTGTATAATGACTGCACATGATGCTCCATACTGTATAATGGCCACACATGATGCTCCATACTCTATAATGACCGCACATGATGCTCCATACTGTATAATGGCCACAGTGCTCCATACTGTATAATGACTGCACATGATGCTCCATACTGTATAATGGCCACAAATGATGTTTAATACTGTATAATGACCCCACATGATGCTCCATACTGTATAATGACTGCACATGATGCTCCATACTCTATAATGACCGCACATGATGCTCCATACTGTATAATGACCGCACATGATGCTCCATACTGTATAATGACTGCACATGATGCTCCATACTGTATAATGGCCACAAATGATGTTTAATACTGTATAATGACCCCACATGATGCTCCATACTGTATAATGACCCCACATGATGCTCCATACTGTATAATGACCGCACATGATGCTCCATACTGTATAATGACCCCACATGATGCTCCATACTGTATAATGACCGCACATGATGCTCCATACTGTATAATGACCGCACATGATGCTCCATACTGTAGAATGACCGCACATGATGCTCCATACTGTATAATGACTGCACATGATGCTCTATACTGTATAATGGCCACAAATGATGTTTAATACTGTATAATGACCCCACATGATGCTCCATACTGTATAATGACCCCACATGATGCTCCATACTGTATAATGACCGCACATGATGCTCCATACTGTATAATGACCCCACATGATGCTCCATACTGTATAATGACCGCACATGATGCTCCATACTGTATAATGACCGCACATGATGCTCCATAGTGTATAATGACTGCACATGATGCTCCATACTGTATAATGGCTACAAATGATGTTTAATACTGTATAATGACCCCACATGATGCTCCATACTGTATAATGACCCCACATGATGCTCCATACTGTATAATGACCGCACATGATGCTCCATACTGTATAATGACCCCACATGATGCTCCATACTGTATAATGACCGCACATGATGCTCCATACTGTATAATGACCGCACATGATGCTCCATACTGTAGAATGACCGCACATGATGCTCCATACTGTATAATGACCGCACATGATGCTCCATACTGTATAATGACCCCACATGATGCTCCATACTGTATAATGACCGCACATGATGCTCCATACTGTATAATGACCGCACATGATGCTCCATACTGTATAATGGCTGCACATGATGCTCCATACTGTATAATGGCCACAAATGATGTTTAATACTGTATAATGACCCCACATGATGCTCCATACTGTATAATGACTGCACATGATGCTCCATACTGTATAATGACTGCACATGATGCTCCATACTGTATAATGGCCACAAATGATGTTTAATACTGTATAATGACCCCACATGATGCTCCATACTGTATAATGACCCCACATGATGCTCCATACTGTATAATGACCGCACATGATGCTCCATACTGTATAATGACCCCACATGATGCTCCATACTGTATAATGACCGCACATGATGCTCCATACTGTATAATGACCGCACATGATGCTCCATACTGTAGAATGACCGCACATGATGCTCCATACTGTATAATGACCGCACATGATGCTCCATACTGTATAATGGCTGCACATGATGCTCCATACTGTATAATGGCCACAAATGATGTTTAATTCTGTATAATGACCCCACATGATGCTCCATACTGTATAATGACTGCACATGATGCTCCATACTGTATAATGACCGCACATGATGCTCCATACTGTATAATGGCCACAAATGATGTTTAATACTGTATAATGACCCCACATGATGCTCCATACTGTATAATGACTGCACATGATGCTCCATACTCTATAATGACCGCACATGATGCTCCATACTGTATAATGACCGCACATGATGCTCCATACTGTATAATGACTGCACATGATGCTCCATACTGTATAATGGCCACAAATGATGTTTAATACTGTATAATGACCCCACATGATGCTAAATACTGTATAATGACCCCACATGATGCTCCATACTGTATAATGACCGCACATGATGCTCCATACTGTATAATGACCCCACATGATGCTCCATACTGTATAATGACCGCACATGATGCTCCATACTGTATAATGACCGCACATGATGCTCCATACTGTAGAATGACCGCACATGATGCTCCATACTGTATAATGACTGCACATGATGCTCCATACTGTATAATGGCCACAAATGATGTTTAATACTGTATAATGACCCCACATGATGCTCCATACTGTATAATGACCCCACATGATGCTCCATACTGTATAATGACCGCACATGATGCTCCATACTGTATAATGACCCCACATGATGCTCCATACTGTATAATGACCGCACATGATGCTCCATACTGTAGAATGACCGCACATGATGCTCCATACTGTATAATGACCGCACATGATGCTCCATACTGTATAATGACCCCACATGATGCTCCATACTGTAGAATGACCGCACATGATGCTCCATACTGTATAATGACCGCACATGATGCTCCATACTGTATAATGGCTGCACATGATGCTCCATACTGTATAATGGCCACAAATGATGTTTAATACTGTATAATGACCCCACATGATGCTCCATACTGTATAATGACTGCACATGATGCTCCATACTGTATAATGACCGCACATGATGCTCCATACTGTATAATGGCCACAAATGATGTTTAATACTGTATAATGACCCCACATGATGCTCCATACTGTATAATGGCTGCACATGATGCTCCATACTGTATAATGACCCCACATGATGCTCCATACTGTATCATGACCGCACATGATGCTCCATACTGTATAATGACCCCACATGATGCTCCATACTGTATAATGACCGCACATGATGCTCCATACTGTATAATGACCCCACATGATGCTCCATACTGTAGAATGACCGCACATGATGCTCCATACTGTATAATGACCGCACATGATGCTCCATACTGTATAATGACCCCACATGATGCTCCATACTGTATAATGACCGCACATGATGCTCCATACTGTATAATGACCGCACATGATGCTCCATACTGTATAATGGCTGCACATGATGCTCCATACTGTATAATGGCCACAAATGATGTTTAATACTGTATAATGACCCCACATGATGCTCCATACTGTATAATGACTGCACATGATGCTCCATACTGTATAATGACTGCACATGATGCTCCATACTGTATAATGGCCACAAATGATGTTTAATACTGTATAATGACCCCACATGATGCTCCATACTGTATAATGACCCCACATGATGCTCCATACTGTATAATGACCGCACATGATGCTCCATACTCTATAATGGCCACACATGATGTTTAATACTGTATAATGACCCCACATGATGCTCCATACTGTATAATGACCGCACATGATGCTCCATACTGTATAATGACCGCACATGATGCTCCATACTGTATAATGACTGCACATGATGCTCCATACTCTATAATGGCCACACATGATGTTTAATACTGTATAATGACCCCACATGATGCTCCATACTGTATAATGACCGCACATGATGCTCCATACTGTATAATGACCGCACATGATGCTCCATACTGTATAATGGCCACACATGATGCTCCATACTGTATAATGACTGCACATGATGCTCCATACTCTATAATGGCCACAAATGATGTTTAATACTGTATAATGACCCCACATGATGCTCCATACTGTATAATGACCGCACATGATGCTCCATACTGTATAATGACTGCACATGATGCTCCATACTGTATAATGGCCACAAATGATGTTTAATACTGTATAATGACCCCACATGATGCTCCATACTGTATAATGACCGCACATGATGCTCCATACTGTAGAATGACCGCACATGATGCTCCATACTGTATAATGGCCACACATGATGCTCCATACTGTATAATGACCGCACATGATGCTCCATACTGTATAATGACCACACATGATGCTCCATACTGTATAATGGCCACACATGATGCTCCATACTGTATAATGACTGCACATGATGCTCCATACTGTATAATGGCCACACATGATGCTCCATACTCTATAATGACCGCACATGATGCTCCATACTGTATAATGGCCACAGTGCTCCATACTGTATAATGACTGCACATGATGCTCCATACTGTATAATGGCCACAAATGATGTTTAATACTGTATAATGACCCCACATGATGCTCCATACTGTATAATGACTGCACATGATGCTCCATACTCTATAATGACCGCACATGATGCTCCATACTGTATAATGACCGCACATGATGCTCCATACTGTATAATGACTGCACATGATGCTCCATACTGTATAATGGCCACAAATGATGTTTAATACTGTATAATGACCCCACATGATGCTCCATACTGTATAATGACCCCACATGATGCTCCATACTGTATAATGACCGCACATGATGCTCCATACTGTATAATGACCCCACATGATGCTCCATACTGTATAATGACCGCACATGATGCTCCATACTGTATAATGACCGCACATGATGCTCCATACTGTAGAATGACCGCACATGATGCTCCATACTGTATAATGACTGCACATGATGCTCTATACTGTATAATGGCCACAAATGATGTTTAATACTGTATAATGACCCCACATGATGCTCCATACTGTATAATGACCCCACATGATGCTCCATACTGTATAATGACCGCACATGATGCTCCATACTGTATAATGACCCCACATGATGCTCCATACTGTATAATGACCGCACATGATGCTCCATACTGTATAATGACCGCACATGATGCTCCATAGTGTATAATGACTGCACATGATGCTCCATACTGTATAATGGCTACAAATGATGTTTAATACTGTATAATGACCCCACATGATGCTCCATACTGTATAATGACCCCACATGATGCTCCATACTGTATAATGACCGCACATGATGCTCCATACTGTATAATGACCCCACATGATGCTCCATACTGTATAATGACCGCACATGATGCTCCATACTGTATAATGACCGCACATGATGCTCCATACTGTAGAATGACCGCACATGATGCTCCATACTGTATAATGACCGCACATGATGCTCCATACTGTATAATGACCCCACATGATGCTCCATACTGTATAATGACCGCACATGATGCTCCATACTGTATAATGACCGCACATGATGCTCCATACTGTATAATGGCTGCACATGATGCTCCATACTGTATAATGGCCACAAATGATGTTTAATACTGTATAATGACCCCACATGATGCTCCATACTGTATAATGACTGCACATGATGCTCCATACTGTATAATGACTGCACATGATGCTCCATACTGTATAATGGCCACAAATGATGTTTAATACTGTATAATGACCCCACATGATGCTCCATACTGTATAATGACCCCACATGATGCTCCATACTGTATAATGACCGCACATGATGCTCCATACTGTATAATGACCCCACATGATGCTCCATACTGTATAATGACCGCACATGATGCTCCATACTGTATAATGACCGCACATGATGCTCCATACTGTAGAATGACCGCACATGATGCTCCATACTGTATAATGACCGCACATGATGCTCCATACTGTATAATGACCCCACATGATGCTCCATACTGTATAATGACCGCACATGATGCTCCATACTGTATAATGACCGCACATGATGCTCCATACTGTAGAATGACCGCACATGATGCTCCATACTGTATATTGGCCGCACATGATGCTCCATACTGTATAATGACCGCACATGATGCCCCATACTGTATAATGACCCCACATGATGCTCCATACTGTATATTGGCCACAAATGATGCTCCATACTGTATAATGACCCCACATGATGCTCCATACTGTATAATGACCCCACATGATGCTCCATACTGTATAATGACCCCATATGATGCTCAATAGTGTATAATGCCCCCCTCCCATCTTGTATGCATGGCTCATCTTCCTCCCATCCCATATGCATGGCTCATAATTCCCCCCCCCCGTATGCATGGCTCATATTCCCATATGCATGGCTCATAATTCCCCCCCACCTCCTGTATGCATGGCTCATAATTCCCCCCCTGTATGCATGGCTCATATCCACCCCCCCCCCCGCCCCCTGTATGCATGGCTCATATCCCCTCCACCTCTTGTATGCATGACTCATATTCCCCCCTATGCATGGCTCATCTCTCCACCCCCCCTCCCCTGTATGCATGGCTCATATCCCCCTATGCATGGCTCATAATTCCCCCCCACCTCCTGTATGCATGGCTCATAATTCCCCCCTGTATGCATGGCTGATATCCACCCCCCCCCCCGTATGCATGCCCCATATCCCCCTATGCATGGTTCATAATTCCCCCCCCTGTATGCATGGCTCATATCCGCCCCCCTGTATGCATGGCTCATATCCCCCTATGCATGGCTCATAATTCCCCCCCACCTCCTGTATGCATGGCTCATAATTCCCCCCCCCCCCTGTATGCATGGCTCATATCCGCCCCCCTGGCTGTATGCATGGCGGTTGGGAGGTGGGGAAAAAAAAAAAAAAAACACCTTGCTCGCTTGCTCAGGTGCCGCCCCCCACATCGTCCTCGCCCTAGGCACGTGCCCTCGAGTGCCTAGTGGCAAATACGGCCCTGCGTGTTCTATACTATATCCTATGTATTATCCTATTATACTGTGTTCTATACTATATCCTATGTATACACTGTCCTCCTCCTCCTGGACCTGTCCTCTGCCTTTGGCACAGTGGACCATTCCCTATTACTACAGACCCTCTCATCCCTTGGCATCACAGACTTGGCCCTATCCTGGATCTCCTCATACCTAACAGACCGGACATTCAGCGTCTCCCACTCACACACCACCTCCTCACCTCGCCCCCTATCTGTTGCGAGCAGGGCTGCCACTAGGAATTTCAGGGCCCCATACTGTCAAAATTTTGGGGCCCCCTTGAAACTCCGCCCAGGTTCCACCTCCACCCTAGCGCCGCCTCCACCCCATGAACCTTCCACAGTTCCTCCACCCTCTCTTGGAAAAGCTTCACTTCTGGCGAATATCGGTTTGCACTTGGACCGCAGTGCATGGACCGGCCATGGGTCTCTTGACCTGAACTCAGCAGCCTCACAGCATGTATGAATGAGGATGCTGGTCAGGAGATCGGCGTCCAGTCCATGCACTGCTGTGGGAGCGCAGACCGATAGCCCCATTTCAAAAATTACACTGCCATAATAATAAAGATGTTTCCCGATTATATATACCAACTTGCTTCAATAATTTCCCACCGCCCTTCCAAACCCCAACCAAAACTTATAAGCTACTGGATTATCCTGAGCTGCTGCCTGTTATAATTAGACATTTGGTTTTGCAGCAGGTCAGGATCATCCAGCAGCTTATACATTCCACTCGCCTCCCCCTGGGCCCTGTTGGATGCGGCCCCCAGTCACCACTCGCCTTCCCTCATCAGCCACACGATACCAGTACAGACACAGCCACAGTGAGCCACCTGAAGCCACTTCTCACCACAGACACTCACCCTGCTCGCCCGCCCTCCGCCTGATCTGCCCTCCGCCTCCACCTGCTCATCCATCGCCCCCAGTCAGAAGAACAGAACAGCAAAAGCGATGACCTCCAAGACCACCCAACCTGAAACAGCGAGAAGGGGTTATAACACAGTGCCCACCGGATGGGGTCACACAGGGGAGAATGAGATACAGCTAATCACACGGGAGAGGATTAGATACACAGCTCAGCAGACAGTATCACACGGGAGAGGATTAGATACACAGCTCAGCAGACTATAACGCAGGAGAGGATTAGATACACAGCTCAGAAGTCAATATCACAAGGAGATGATTAGATACACAGCTCAGCAGAATATCACACAGGACAGGATAAGTTACACAGCTCAGCAGACAGTATCACACAGAATAGGATTAGATACACAGCTCAGCAGTCTGTATCACACAGGATAAGATTAGATACAGCTCAGCAGGCAGTATAACACAGGATAGGATTACGTACACGGCTCAGCAGACGGTATCACACAGGATAGGATTAGATACAACTCAGTAGGCAGTTTCACACAGGATAAGATTAGATACAGCTCAGCAGACAGTATCACATAGGATAGGATTAGATACATCTCAGCAGACAGTATCACACAGGAGAGGATTAGATACATCTCAGCAGACGAGATCACTCAGGATAGGATTAGATACACGGCTCAGTAGTCAGTATCACACAGTATAAGATTAGATACACGGCTCAGCAGTCAGTATCACACAGGATAGGATTAGATACAACTCAGTAGGCAGTATCACACAGGATAAGATTAGATACAGCTCAGCAGGCAGTATAACACAGGATAAGATTAGATACAGCTCAGCAGACAGTATCACATAGGATAGGATTAGATACATCTCAGCAGACGAGATCACACAGGAGAGGATTAGATACACGGCTCAGTAGTCAGTATCACACAGTATAAGATTAGATACACGGCTCAGCAGTATCACAGGATAGGATTAGATACAACTCAGTAGGCAGTATCACACAGGATAAGATTAGATACAGCTCAGCAGGCAGTATAACACAGGATAAGATTAGATACGGCTCAGCAGACAGTATCACATAGGATAGGATTAGATACAGCTCAGCAGACGAGATCACAGGATAGGATTAGATACACGGCTCAGCACACAGTATCACACAGGAGAGGATTAGATACACAGCTCAGCAGACTGTATCACACAGGAGAGGATTAGATACACGGCTCAGCAGACAGTATCACACAGGAGAGCATTTGATACACGGCTCAGCAGACAGTATCACACAGGAGAGGATTAGATACACGGCTCAGCAGACAGTATCACACAGGAGAGGATTAGATACACTGCTCAGCAGACAGTATCACACAGGAGAGGATTAGATACACGGCTCAGCAGACAGTATCACAGGATAGGATTAGATACATCTCAGCAGACGAGATCACAGGATAGGATTAGATACATCTCAGCAGACGAGATCACAGAATAGGATTAGATACACGGCTCAGCACACAGTATCACATAGGAGAGGATTAGATACACAGCTCAGCAGACAGTATCACACAGGAGAGGATTACAAACAACTCAGCAGATGGGATCACCGGAGAGGGGAGAGACTCACCCTGCTCGTCCGTCATCTGCAGTCCGCCCCTGCGTGACACACAGCACGCTGCTCTCTCTGCTCCGGAATGAGGAAGTGGAGCAGCGTGTGACGTCAGGCAGGACCATGATGCACCTGGGCCGGCTGCAGCTTTTAAAGGTACAGTGCCATTTTCCGTTCTCCGAATGCATTAACAATACTGTAGGTGTATCTTTAAAACACCACAGTGCTGTGTTATGCATAGTGGGTTCGGAAGCCTTGAACAAAATGTCCAGGGGCCCGATGAGGAGAAGCAAAGAGAGGGGGGCCCGAGCTGCCAGCGTGTTCGGGCCCCCCTTTTTGCTCCTCATCACCGGGCCCCATACAGTAGTAATGGCTGTAATACCCTGATGGCGGCCCTGGTTGCGAGTCCCACAAGGTTCAGTCCTAGGGCCCCTGCTCTTCTCCATTTACACCTTTGGCCTAGGACAGCTCATAGAATCTCATGGCGTTCAGTATCACCTCTATGCTGATGACACACAGATCTACATCTCTGGACCAGATATCACCTCCCTGCTAACCAGAATCCCTCAATGTCTGTCCATTATTTCATCCTTCTTCTCCCCTAGATTTCTAAAACTTAACATGGACAAAACAGAATTCATCATCTTTCCCCCATCTCATGCGACCCCCCCAACAAACCTATCCATTTTAGTGCATGGCTGCCCACTCTCCCCAGTCCCACAAGCTCGCTGCCTCGGGGTAATCTGGACTCTCCTTCAAACCACATATCCAAGCCCTTTCCACTTCCTGCCGACTTCAACTCAAAAATATTTCACGGATCCGTACATTCCTAAACCAAGAATCTGCAAAAACCCTAGTCCATGCCCTCATCATCTCCCGTTTCAACTACTGCAACCTCCTGCTCTGTGGCCTCCCCTCAAACACGCTCGCACCCCTCCAATCTATTCTAAACTCTGCTGCCCGCCTAATTCACCTGTCCCCCCGCTATTCCCCGGCCTCTCCCCTCTGTCAATCCCTTCACTGGCTCCCCATTACCCAAAGACTCCAGTTCAAAACCCTAACCATGGGGCGTGGCCTAGCTGCTGATGGCGTAGGTCACACAAAGCGGGAGCTCCATGTCCAGGAACCTTTAAGCGGCTCATATCTTCTTCCCGGCGGCCTCTCTGTCCCCTGCGATACCAGCATCGCTCCCTGGTGCGGCGGTGAGTGCATAGGGAAATCCAGAACCGGCGCCCACGACCCGTCCAGGCGGATTATCGATTTCTTTGCGGCCTCCCCCCGGCTGCCGCAGGATCCCAAGATGGCGCCGTCCTCACCCAGAGCTTCCCGCTCCTCGCAACGCAACGCTCAGGCGTCGCTTTTGGGCGCTCCGTCACTCCCGGGCGTTGCGGTTTCCGGCGCTGCAGCGTCGGATTCTGCCGACGCCCCGGTAGCTGCTACTTTACTTAGAGATCTGCTTGGGGATCTCAGGGCCTCCATTCAGGAAGACATCCGCACCATGCTGGCAGAACTGAAGGGGGAGGTGGTGGAGCTGGGGAGCCGTACGGACCATCTGGAGCGCAAGATGGTGGAGCTGATCTCCTCTCATAATGAATTATGGGACGCTCAAGAGTCTCTGCAAGATCTGCTCACTAAAACCCATGTCAAGACTATGGATTTGGAAGATAGGTCCAGAAGGAGCAATGTTAAACTTAGAGGCATTGGAGAATCTATCTTGGCAGGAGACCTGAAAGCTTTCTTACAGGATTTTGTTGCGGCTGCTCTCCCTCAGTTTGCCTCAAAGGATATTATAATTGATCGTATACACCGGGTTCCTAAGCCGACTGGTCTGGGGCCTTCGGTCCCAAGAGATGTGCTCGGCCGCATACACTTCTATGAAATGAAAGAGAACTTTCTCCAGGCTCTGAGGAAGAATCCTGCTCTACCTGAAAGATTTGCCTCTGTCACCGTCTTCCCAGACCTCTCTCCGGGCACCCTGGCTCTCCGTAGAGCTTTTGGGCCCTACACTGCTGTTCTCAGGGAAAAAGGCATTTTATATCGCTGGGGATTTCCCAGTAAGCTTCTCATCCGCAAAGATGGATCCATCACCACCTGCCTGACTCCGTCCCATGCGGCGTCTGCGTTGGCCAAATGGGGCCTGTCAGCTCCTGGCTCCCCGGTCTCGGGGGGTCCCTCCAAGCCTGGGAGTGGCGGAGACCCCAGGGCCCGTGTTGCATCGGACTGGGAGGTCGCTTGAAGAATATTACAACTTTTGGTTCCTGGCTATTTCCCGCACTGTTTTGGTATTTTTTTTTCCTCTCTTGAGGTTTTTCTTTTTTGATTCCACATGCTGTGCTGGTCTCCCTGTGGGAGTATTTGCAGCATTTCAATCTTTTACCCCATAGGTGAACTGTTTTTTCTGATTTTCACCTTCTGGACTCAGGATTTGCCTGAATGGACCTTGGTGTCCTAGTTTATTTGTTGTTTGTTTTGTTTGTCCTTCCCTCCCCCCTCCCACCTTCCTGGTTCCCCCCCACGCATGTTCTGGTCCGCAGCTCTCATGTTGCTTTTTCTTGCGCATACCTCATTGGTGCGCAATATGGGCTAAGTCTATTTATATTGTTTTACCATGAGTGTTTCGTTGTATTCAATTAATGTAAATGGTCTCAACTCCCCGGGCAAGAGGTCGATTGTCTGGAGGCATCTGGGTAAATCTCGTCGGGACATTCTATGTCTTCAAGAAACACATTTATTGGAATGTGATAATGTTAGAATGTACTCAGGTTTATATCCACACCAATTCTTTGCAAATGGTCCGTCAAAAAAGGCGGGAGTAGCGATTTTCTTTAGCAAAGCCAATGCCTTCCAGCTGATCCGTTCCATTGTGGATCCGATGGGTAGGTTCATTGTAGTCCTTTGTTTGATCAATAATGCCCCCTATACCATTGCTTCAGTTTATGCTCCTAATACCGGTCAACTTAAATTCTTAGAGGGTTTTTTTCAAACTTTGCAGGACATCCAACATGGTCACAAACTGATTGCTGGGGATTTTAATGTGCCAATGTCTAAGGTGTTGGATTGCTCTACCGCTTCCCTGTCAAGGAAGGAGGCGGGGCTGCTAATCAACTCATATAAGCTGCATGATATATGGAGGTATCTGCATTGTGGCGAGAGAGATTACACGTTCATGTCTCCCAGACACGGTTCCTATAGTAGGATTGACTATGTGCTGGTGAATGATGTGGCTCTCCCTCACTGCATTTCGGCAGATATTGGTAGTATCACGTGGTCAGATCATGCCCCGGTGTCCCTTACTCTGAAGGACCCTCTTGCTCTCAGGCCTCCCGCACACTGGCGTCTAAATACCCATCTTCTTACTGATCGACTAAATTCCCAGTTTATGGAGAGGGCCTTGCGGGAGTTCTTCTCCTCCAATGATACCCCAGACGTGCGGGATGATACCCTCTGGTTTGCTCACAAGGCGGTTGCTAGGGGCTGCTTTATTAAAATGGCTGCAACAGCTAAGAGGAAATACAACTCGACCCTTCAGTCGGCCCTAGACGAACTAGCTCGTCTTGAGTCTGCTCATAAGATGTCCCCTGGTCAGGCGCTCTTTTCTGACCTTTCTAAAGCTCGCATGCGTGTTCGCCAATTGCTTCTACATAAAGCTGAGAATGCCCTGAGGAAAACCAGAGCCAGATTCTATGCAATGGGTGATCGAGCGGGCGCTGTTCTCGCTAGGCGGGTTAGGAAGAGAGAGGCTCAATCCAAGATTCCATTCCTGCTTGGGTCTGACGGCTCCCGCGTCTACAATCCCATCGATATTGCTGAGGAGTTCGCTTCGTATTACTCCTCTCTCTATAATCTGTCATATCTGCCGCCTCTGATGTTGCGGCCGCTTCTTCCATTACCTCCTCCCGCTGCACTCCTGCTGTCCGCCCTGGGCATCGCGCCGCTACCTCGGCCTCTCTTGCAGCTGCTGGGGGCCTTCAGCGCGGCGTCCGTGCTTCCTCCTTCCTTCGGCTGGCGTCTGCTCCGCACATGCCCCTTAGGTCGCGGGCGCGCGCTCTCCCTCCTTCTTAACCCCTTCCGCGTCCTTCCTGCTTCGCCGCTGCCAATCAGGTGATTTCTTAGCCTTTATCAGGTGTCCTCTCCTTAATTGAGGCGCCTGATTACTGTTGTGCTTTTGTGCTCAGTGTTTGGCCATTTCTCCTCAGTGTGCTCACGTCTAATACCAGTCGTGTGTCTATCTTCCGTTTTTGCTGTCTTGTGCCTCCTTGTTCCCGTTCCACTCCACCTCGTACCCTTCCCAGTCTTCCTACCACCTATCATTCAGTCTTGTTTTGGCCTCTCTCCTTTGTCTGTTATATTCCCTGAGCCGTCCCTCTTGTACCAGCTGTTGCTGTGTAGCCCCCCTTGGGCCTGCTCCCCACTATCCCTGTATAGGGGTAGCCTCTCCCGGGGTTGCTCGTCCTTGGGTCGTCTGCACCGCGACCCTGAGGGTCCACTCTCTCCTTGTACGTCTCCGTACGTCACAGTGTAATCAGGCCATGGACCCCGCTGGTGCTTCTGCAGCAACGCAGAAGGAGTTGCTGTTTTTACGGGAGAACCAAAGCCGGATCATGTCTGTCATGAAGTCCATGGATTCCCGGTTAACTGCCCTTCAGACTTCCGATCCTGGCAACGCTCCTTTATTGGCGGGACTCCAGCAAGAGCTCGCACAGCAGCGGGATACGCAGTCCCATATCCTAACTTATATGGCATCCGTAGATGACCGTTTACACTCCCTCCAGTCTACGTCCGCTGCTTCTGTCTCTCACAGGGATCCGGTTCCCCTTCCCCCTCCTCGTTTGGGAAAGCCCCCTAGATATAGTGGTGATCCCAAATTATGTCGAGGGTTTCTGAATCAGTGCCGCCTTCACTTCGAGCTTTTGCCCCAGCAGTACCCATCCGATCGTGCTAAGGTGGCCTTCATTGTGTCTCATCTTGAGGGAGAGGCCTTATCCTGGGTAAATCCTTTGTGGGAACGGGACGACCCGGTAGTTGCCAGTATTCAGATTTTTTTAGACACATTCCGTAGAGTCTTTGATGAACCCGGACGGCTGGCTTCTACTACCGAGTCCCTCTTTAGCCTCCAACAGGGGAACCTTACTGTAGGACAGTACGCCATCCGTTTTCGAACATTATCCTCAGAACTCGGGTGGAATAATGAGGCATTGGTAGGGGCTTTTTGGAGAGGGCTTTCGTCCAAGATCAAGGATGAGCTCGCTGGCCGCGATACTCCTACTGTCTTGGAGGATCTCATATCTCTGGCCACGCGTATAGACTTACGCTTCCAGGAGCGTTCTCGAGAATCGGTCAGGGAGAGAAGGTCCTTTAGGCCAAACTGGGTACCTGGTCCTTCCCCAAGCAAGTCTTCGGCCTCTTCCATACCAGAACCTATGCAGGTAGATCGTGTTAAGCTTTCTGAGCAGCGACGTAAAGAAAGGTTAGCACAGGGTTTGTGTCTCTACTGCGGAGGGGTTAATCATTTTTTGCGCTCCTGTCCAGAGAGGCCGGGAAACTCCTCCACCTAGGCCAGGTAAGGGAGGCTTCCCTAGGTGACCCTAATTCCTCTCTACCCTTAACTATTTCAGCTTTGATTTCTTTAGGTCTTGAGCGTAGGTCTGTGGAGGCGTATGTGGACTCGGGTGCGGCTGGTAACTTCATTCGTGAAGAGGAGGTGCACAAGCTTCAAATACCAGTAGTTACTTTGGAAACCCCGCGGGTCATTTCTGCAGTTGACGGCAAACTCCTACCGGATCCTATCACCATGGTTACTCTCGAGTTGGAGATGCAGATTGGAGCCTTACACCGGGAGAAGATCGCCTTCTATGTTTTGCCCAACCTATCTCATGTCCTGCTTTTGGGTCTGCCCTGGCTCAGATCACACGAGCCAGTTCTTGACTGGCGCTCCGGAGAAGTACTCCGCTGGGGGCATGGATGTCATAAACATTGTCTTCAGTCTGTCTCTCCTCCTGGTCTTCAAGCGGTTACCAATCCTTCCACTCTTCCTGCGGCCTATCACTCGTTTGCCGATGTCTTTGATAAAAAGGAGGCGGACTCCCTACCACCGCATCGAATTTTTGACTGTCCCATCGAACTAATTCCCGGAGCTACCCTTCCCAGGGGTAGAACATATTCCCTGTCTCCGGCGGAGACTTTAGCCATGTCTGAGTACATCAAGGAGAATTTGGCTAAGGGATTCATCCGGAAGTCCTCTTCTCCGGCAGGAGCAGGTTTCTTCTTTGTTCGAAAGAAGGATGGCTCTCTCCGTCCTTGTATTGATTACCGAGGTCTGAATACCATCACGGTCAAGAATCGTTATCCTCTTCCGCTGATTCCCGAACTCTTCGACCGACTAAGAGGAGCCCGAGTTTTTTCTAAACTTGATCTGAGAGGGGCCTATAATTTAGTTCGAATTCGCGAGGGAGACGAGTGGAAGACCGCCTTTAACACTCGCGATGGTCATTACGAATACCTCGTCATGCCCTTTGGACTCTGTAACGCTCCAGCAGTCTTCCAAGAATTCGTAAATGAGATTTTCCGTGACCTGTTGTATTCCTGCGTGGTGGTATACCTTGACGACATCCTTATTTTTTCGCCCGACCTCTCCTCCCACAGGAGAAGTGTCCGTTTGGTCTTGCAACGTCTCCGGGAGAATCGTCTTTACGCCAAACTCGAAAAGTGTTTGTTTGAACAGTCCTCATTGCCCTTCTTGGGGTATATTATTTCTGACGTGGGGTTGAAGATGGATCCTGAAAAGTTGTCTGCTGTACTCAAGTGGCCCCGTCCCTGTGGAGTGAAGTCCATCCAACGTTTTCTGGGCTTCGCAAATTATTATAGACAATTCGTGCCGCATTTTTCTTCCGTAACCAAGCCTCTTGTCGCCCTAACCCGAAAAGGGGCGAGGCTTCATGAATGGCCTCCGGAGGCGGAGGACGCCTTTCTTACCTTGAAACAGGCCTTTGCTTCTGCTCCAGTTCTTCATCGACCAGTGGCCAGCAGACCCTTCTCTCTTGAGGTGGATGCCTCCTCTACTGGAGCTGGAGCGGTACTCTCCCAGAGGACTCTTTCTGGACGTCTAGTTCCTTGTGGATTCTTTTCTAAGTCATTTTCCCCCGCAGAATGCAACTACTCTGTTGGAGATCGAGAGCTGCTGGCTATTAAGATGGCTCTACAGGAGTGGCGCCATCTCTTGGAGGGGGCCGCTCATCCTTTTATTATTTTTACTGACCACAAGAACTTAGCTTACATCCAGTCCGCTCAGAGACTAAACTCCAGGCAAGCCAGATGGTCTTTGTTCTTTTCGCGTTTCGATTTTAAGCTTCATTTTCGGCCCGGAACTAAAAATATTAAAGCAGACGCACTTTCCCGGTCTTTGCAATCCCCAGAGATTGAAGAGAGTCCTGCACATATCATTGATCCCGCCAGACTCATGGTAGCTCCTTCAGATCTCCTCTCGGTTCCACCAGGCAAGACCTTCGTCCCGTGTGACAAGAGAACTGAGGTTTTACGATGGGGACACTCTTCCAAGATTGCCGGACACGTCGGTACCAAGAAGACCCTTGCTCTTCTCTCCCGGTATTACTGGTGGCCATCTCTTCGACAAGATACGTCGGATTTTGTAGCCTCTTGCATGACCTGCGCGAAAAACAAAGTACCAAGAGAGTTGCCCTTCGGCCTCTTGCATCCTTTACCCGTACCAGAAGCCCCGTGGCAACAGATAGCCATGGATTTCATTACGGATCTGCCTCGTTCCTCTGGGTGCACAACTATCTTTGTGGTAGTAGATCGGTTTTCTAAGATGGCCCATTTCGTTCCCTTGCCCGGATTACCCTCAGCTCCAGAATTGGCAAGAGTCTTCATCCATCAGATCTTCAGATTACATGGCCTTCCTCAACGAATCGTGTCCGACCGAGGAGTCCAGTTTACTTCCAGATTCTGGAGAGCTCTTTGTAAACTCCTGGGCATCTCTCTGGATTTTTCCTCCGCTTACCATCCTCAGACTAATGGGCAAGTAGAACGGATAAATCAAGTTTTGACTTCCTATCTACGTAACTTCACCAACGTCCATCATGATGATTGGGTCACCCTTCTTCCTTGGGCTGAGTTTGCCCATAACAATCATGTCAGTGAAGCTACTTCCAAATCTCCGTTCTTTGTAGTCTCTGGTCTGAATCCGGGAGTACCTCTTCCAATGCCTTCTCCTTCTGGTGTTCCTGCTGCAGATACCCTTTCGTCTGAGTTTTCCCAAATTTGGAAAGAGACCAAGGAGGCCCTCGTACGGGCTGCGGGCCTAATGAAGAGACATGCTGACAAGAGAAGGAGAGATCTTCCTCCATATCATCCTGGTGACAAGGTCTGGCTTTCGACCAAGCATATCCGCTTGAAAATTCCCTCTTACAAGTTGGGTCCTCGATACATCGGTCCTTTCGAGGTCTTGGGTCGAATTAACAACGTGGCTTATAGGTTGAGGTTGCCGGCTTCGCTCCGAGTTCCTAACGTCTTCCATGTCTCGCTCTTGAAACCTCTCATCCTTAACCGTTTTTGTCCAGCCCCGCTTGATTCTCCGCAACCTTTTGGTGTCGGTCACGATTTTGAAGTAAGAGATATTCTGGCTATGAAGAGGGTTAGAGGTAGAACCTTCTATCTGATTGATTGGAAGGGATTTGGCCCTGAGGAGAGGTCTTGGGAACCTAGGGAGAACATTAACGCTCCACGGATTATGAAAAGATTCTTAACTAACCTGAGTAGAGGGGATCTTAGAAGGGGGGGTACTGTCATATCTGCCGCCTCTGATGTTGCGGCCGCTTCTTCCATTACCTCCTCCCGCTGCACTCCTGCTGTCCGCCCTGGGCATCGCGCCGCTACCTCGGCCTCTCTTGCAGCTGCTGGGGGCCTTCAGCGCGGCGTCCGTGCTTCCTCCTTCCTTCGGCTGGCGTCTGCTCCGCACATGCCCCTTAGGTCGCGGGCGCGCGCTCTCCCTCCTTCTTAACCCCTTCCGCGTCCTTCCTGCTTCGCCGCTGCCAATCAGGTGATTTCTTAGCCTTTATCAGGTGTCCTCTCCTTAATTGAGGCGCCTGATTACTGTTGTGCTTTTGTGCTCAGTGTTTGGCCATTTCTCCTCAGTGTGCTCACGTCTAATACCAGTCGTGTGTCTATCTTCCGTTTTTGCTGTCTTGTGCCTCCTTGTTCCCGTTCCACTCCACCTCGTACCCTTCCCAGTCTTCCTACCACCTATCATTCAGTCTTGTTTTGGCCTCTCTCCTTTGTCTGTTATATTCCCTGAGCCGTCCCTCTTGTACCAGCTGTTGCTGTGTAGCCCCCCTTGGGCCTGCTCCCCACTATCCCTGTATAGGGGTAGCCTCTCCCGGGGTTGCTCGTCCTTGGGTCGTCTGCACCGCGACCCTGAGGGTCCACTCTCTCCTTGTACGTCTCCGTACGTCACATAATCTTAGTTCTGACCCCGGAGTCCCTCAGCCCTCGCGGGAGCTAATTATGGCGTTCTTGGAGAGAGCTAATCTTCCCTCGGTCAACGCGGAGCAGCTTTCCTTTCTGAATTCTCCTATTGTTGAATCTGAGCTTTCCCAAATTGTCAGGGACTCTAATAAATGCTCTTCTCCAGGCCCGGACGGTTTTCCTTTTCTTTACTATGCACAATTCTTCACTGTCCTCTCCCCTTTTCTCCTTCGCTTATTTAACAACTGGGCGTCTGTTGGTAGCATCAGGGCGGAGGGGTTGGAGGCCTCCATCGCGACCCTCCCTAAACAGGGGAAGCCCACAACGTCTCCGGGAAATTTTCGCCCCATAGCCCTCCTGAACTGCGACGTTAAAATCAATGCTAAAATCTGGGCTAATAGATTGATAGTGGTGCTTCCCAGCCTTATACACCCCGACCAAGTTGGGTTTGTCCCCGGCAGACAGACCAGAGATGGCACGAGACGACTGATTGATCTCCTGGATGTGGTGGAGAGGGAGGGTCTCCCCAGTGTATTCCTGTCTCTCGACGCCGAAAAGGCGTTTGACAGGGTGCACTGGGGATATATCGAGCTCACGCTCGGAAAATTTGGGCTTACTGGACTAATTTCCAAGGCCATTATGGCTTTATACTCTAATCCTTGCGCGTCGGTTTGCTCGGGCTGCTTTAAATCTCGGACGTTCCCCATTTTGAACGGGACCCGTCAGGGCTGTCCCCTCTCCCCCCTTATTTTTGCTCTGATCATGGAGCCTTTAGCTGCCTTAATTAGACAGTGCCCTGATATTAGGGGGGTGCGGGTTGGGGAGACTGAACACAAAATTGGACTCTACGCTGACGATGTAGTTTTGACTTGTACCTCGCCCTTAGCTTCACTGAACGCGATCACCTCAATTTTATCCCAATTTTCCGCGGTATCATATTATAAACTTAATCTGACTAAATCCATTATTTTCCCCCTCTTCCTTCCGGTTGATCTCCAAATTCAAATTCAATCTAAATTTGCGTTTATCTGGGCCCCTATGGGATTTTCGTACTTGGGCGTCCGGATAACTAGGTTGGATAGCATCGTTCGTTCTAATTGCGAGGAGACCATCTCGGACATTAGGAGGGGCATCGATCAGCTATCGAGCTCTTCGCTCTCGTGGATGGCCCGTATACAAACCGTTAAAATGCTATTTCTCCCCAAAATTATTTATTTATTTCGGTGCCTTCCCCTCTCCATACCTTCCAAATTTATCTCGGCTTTCCAATCGATCATAGATCGGTTTATTAGGAATAACAAGCCACACAGGGTTAAGCGCCAAATCATGTCCCTTCCGTACTCTATGGGTGGTTTGGGTGTTCCCTCGATCCAGTTCTACTATAGGGCAGTGATCTTGGAGCCTCTTAAGCTCTGGTGGGAGGGGAACTCACGGTTACTCATTGAATCTCATTTTGCCCCCAGAAATTCTCTTAAATTACTTTTGGAGCTTCGGTTGCTCCAGGTCTCTCCTTGTGGCCCTACTCTTCGTTCTATCAAGACTGCCTCTAAAATGTGGACATCAGTTTGCACTTCCCAATTCCTATTTATGTATGACTATGTCTCCCTACGGGCCCTGGAATGTGCTATTGGGCACACCTCTCTCTCCTCCTGGGAGATGCGTGGGGTGCACCGGGTGGCTGACCTGTTTGGCTCGGATGGCTTATTGTCGTTTGAGGTCCTTGCAAGTAGATTTTCTCTCTCTGGCAGAGATTTATTTCAATATCTACAACTCCGCAGTTTTCTCAGGTCACGTCGGCTGTTCGGTGCCCCCCCGCCTCTGTCGGAGGACCCAGCGCACCGGTTCTTTAGACCGGCCACTTTAGTACCCCACGGCGTCTCTACTATCTACAAGGCTCTCATATCCCATGATATTCCTGCTAAGCTTCCTTTTATGATTTCCTGGGAGTCCTCTTTTGGTTTTGATGCATCCCTGGAAGACTGGCATTTTGCGATGGTGCACCCCTCTAAATTTTCCTCGTATATAGGTCATCTGGAGCAGTCCAAAAAGATCCAGCTACAGTGGTACCTCACCCCTGCTCGTTTGGCCAGGTTTGGTTCCTCCTTTTCCCCTCTCTGCTGGAGGGGGTTTGGGGCTATTGGTTCTAGCTCCCATATCTGGTGGTCCTGCCCGCGGATTCAGGTCTTCTGGCGCCAGGTTGAGACCCTGATCGCGGAGGTCATCCAGGTTCCTTTTGTTTTGAGCGAGTATCTGGCTGTTTTGGGTATCTCTCTCGTAGATTTCCCCTCCCCTCTCCGTCCGATGATCTCTAATATTTTGATCGCTGCCAGACTATGTATAGCGAGTCACTGGAAATCTTCAGATATTCCATCTATGGCTGTTTTGATTTCCAAGATTAACCTTCATTTCACCTATGAAGCAATTATGGCACAGAGTCTCTCCAAGAAGAATAAAGTGCTCTCCTGGTGGGATCTTTGGGTTTCCTCAGTTCACATACCTCAGTCCACCCTCACTCTCATTTAGTAGCTTTTGTAAGATGTGATTTGTTTTTTGGATAATTCTGTATTTCTATGCTTGAATTGCTGTGATTCTAGAGCAATGTGTATTTTTCCCCCTTTCCCCTTGTTTTTTTTCCCTCTCTGTTTCTCCTGCGGGGGATTTTTGTATGTACCTATTCTTTTATTGCTAATAAAAAGTTAATTGGTTAAAAAAAACAAAAACCCCTAACCATGACGTACAAAGCCATCCACAACCTGTCTCCTCCTTACATCTGTGACCTCGTCTTCCGGTACTTTCCTGCACGCAACCTCCGATCCTCACAAGATCTCCTTCTCTACTCCCCTCTTATCTCCCCTTCCCACAATCGCATACAAGATTTCTCTCGCACATCACCCCTACTCTGGAACTCTCTACCACAACACATCAGACTCTCGCCTACCATCGAAACCTTCAAAAAGAACCTGAAGACCCACCTCTTCCGACAAGCCTACAACCTGCAGTAACCACCGATCGACCAAACCGCTGTATGACCAGCTCTATCCTCACCTACTGTATTCTCACCCATCCCTTGTAGATTGTGAGCCTTCGCGGGCAGGGTCCTCTCTCCTCCTGTACCAGTTATGACTTGTATTGTTTAAGATTATTGCACTTGTTTTTATTATGTATACCCCTCCTCACATGTAAAGCGCCATGTAATAAATGGCGCTATAACAATAAATAATAATAATTATACTGTGCTGTATACTATATCCTATATTATCTATATTATACTGTGTTATATACTATATCGTATGTATTATACTGTGCTATATACTATATCCTATATTATATACAGTACAGACCAAAAGTTTGGACACACCTTCTCATTTAAAGATTTTTCTGTATTTTCAGGACTATGAAAATTGTACATTCACACTGAAGGCATCAAAACTATGAATTAACACATGTGCAATTATATACTTAACATAAAGTGTGAAACAACTGAAAATATGTCTTATATTCTAGGTTCTTCAAAGTAGCCACCTTTTGCTTTGATGACTGCTTTGCACACTCTTGGCATTCTCTTGATGAGCTTCAAGAGGTTGTCACCGGGAATGGTTTTCACTTCACAGGTGTGCCCTGTCAGGTTTAACCCCTTAGTGATGGAGCCAATTTTTTGAAATCTGACCAGTGTCACTTTATGTGGTATTAACTCTGGAACGCTTCAACAAATCCCAGTGATTTTGAGATTGTTTTTTCGTGACACATTATACTTATGATAATGGTAAATTTAGGTCGATATGTTTTGTGTTTATTTATAAAAAATATCAGAAATTTAAGAAAAATGTTAAAAAATTAGCAATTTTCACACTTTGAATGATTATCTCTTTAATCCAGAAAGTCATATCACAGCAAAACATTTACATCAGCACCATTTGTAAAATGTTCTTTTCTTTTGTTAGCATTTTAGGAGTTTTAAAAATGTAGCAGTAGTTTTTCATTTTTTCAAGGAAATTTGCAAAATTTACTTTCTTAGGGACGTATCCACGTTTGAAGTGACTTTAGGGGTCCTATATATTGGAAACCCCCAATAGTGATACCATTTTAAAAACAGCACCCCCTGACATATTGAAAACTGCAGTCAGGTAGATTATTAACCCTACAGATGCTTTTCAAGAATTAATGCAAAGTGGCATGACAGAAATGAAAATATGGATTTTTACCACCTAAATGCCGCTAACTTCTGAACAGGTTACAACAGCCGTCAGACTCTAAGGCCACTATTTGGTCGTGAATTGCCATGGCAAACATTAGGACCTCACAATCATGATCTCAGAGTTCCAATGGGGATAAAAAGGAAGCCCCACACTCTGTTAACCATTTATATGATGTAGTCACTATTGACAGCAGCATCTAAGGGGTTAAACAGATTTGTATGGTGCAAACACGGATCATGGCTAATGCAGCAAGTTGTCAGCTATAGTGTACAGCTGACAGCTGCAGGATTGTCTCCTGTATGTGGAGGCTATTCTCTTATATCTCAGGTCAGTTAAAAGACGTATTGGCTGTCATTAAGGGGTTAATAAGTGAGATTTCTTGCCTTATAAATGGGGTTGGGACCATCAGTTGTGTTGTGCACAAGTCTGGTGGATACACAGCTGATAGTCCTTCTGAATAGACTGTTAGAATTTGTATTATGACAAGAAAAAAGCAGCTAAGTAAAGAAAAATGAGTGGCCATCATTACTTTAAGAAATGAAGGGCAGTCAGGCCGAAAAATTGGGAAAACTTTGAAAGTGTCCCCAAGTACAGTTGCAAAAACCATCAAGCGCTACAAAGAAACTGGCTCACATGAGGACCGCCCCAGGAAAGGAAGACCAAGAGTCACCTCTGCTTCTGAGGATAAGTTTATCGGAGTCACCAGCCTCAGAAATCGCAGGTTAACAGCAGCTCAGATTAGAGACCAGGTCAATGCCACACAGAGTTGTAGCAGCAGACACATCTCTACAACATCTGTTAAGAGGAGACTTTGTGCAGCAGGCCTTCATGGTAAAATAGCTGCTATGAAACCACTGCTAAGGACAGGCAACAAGCAGAAGAGACTTGTTTGGGCTAAAGAACACAAGGAATGGACATTAGACCAGTGGAAATCTGTGCTTTTGTCTGATGAGTCCAAATTTGAGATCGTTGGTTCCAACCACCGTGTCTTTGTGCAACGCTGAAAAGGTGAATGGATGGACTCTACATGCCTGGTTCCCACCGTGAAGCATGAAGGAGGTGTGATGGTGTGGGGGTGCTTTGCTGGTGACACTGTTGGGGATTTATTCAAAATTTAAGGCATACTGAACCAGCATGGCTACCCCAGCATCTTGCAGCGGCATGCTATTCCATCCAGTTTGCGTTTAGTTGGACCATCATTTATTTTTCAACCATACAATGACCCCAAACACAACTCCAGGCTGTGTAAGGGCTATTTGACCAAGATGGAGAGTGATGCGGTGCTACGCCAGATGACCTGGCCTCCACAGTCACCAGACCTGAACCCAATGGAGATGGTGTGGGGTGAGCTGGACCGCAGCGTGAAGGCAAAAGGGCCAACAATTGCTAAGTATCTCTGGGAACTCCTTCAAGATTGTTGGAAGACCATTCCCGGTGACTACCTCTTGAAGCTCATCAAGAGAATGCCAAGAGTGTGCAAAGCAGTCATTAACCCCTTAATCCCATATGACGTACTATCCCGTCAAGGTGACCTGGGACTTAATTCCCGGTGACGGGATAGTACGTCATACGCGATCGGCCACGCGATCGGCCTATCGCAGCTGACATCCGGCACTATGTGCCAGGAGCGGTCACGGACCGCCCCCGGCACATTAACCCCCGGCACACCGCGATCAAACATGATCGCAGTGTACCGGCAGTATAGGGAAGCATCGCGCAGGGAGGGGGCTCCCTGCGGGCTTCCCTGAGACCCCCGGAGCAACGCGATGTGATCGCGTTGCTCCAAGGGTCTCCTACCTCCTTCCTCCCTGCAGGTCCCGGATCCAAGATGGCCGCGGCATCCGGGTCCTGCAGGGAGGGAGGTGGCTTACCGAGTGTCTGCTCAGAGCAGACGCTGGTAAGCCTGCACCGATGTAAGTGAGATCGGTGATCTGACAGAGTGCTGTGCACACTATCAGATCATCGATCTGTGATGTCCCCCCCTGGGACAAAGTAAAAAAGTAAAAAAAAAAATTTTCCACATGTGTAAAAAAAAAAAAAAAAAAATTCCTAAATAAATAATTAAAAATATATATATATTATTCCCATAAATACATTTCTTTATCTAAATAAAATAAAAAAAACAATAAAAGTACACATATTTAGTATCGCCGCGTCCGTAACGACCCAACCTATAAAACTGCCCCACTAGTTAACCCCTTCAGTAAACACCGTAAGAGAAAAAAACGAGGCAAAAAACAACGCTTTATTACCATACCGCCGAACAAAAAGTGGAATAACACGCGATCAAAAAGACTGATATAAATAATCATGGTACCGCTGAAAACGTCATCTTGTCCCGCAAAAAACAAGCCGCCATACAGCATCATCAGCAAAAAAATAAAAAAGTTATAGTCCTGAGAATAAAGCGATACCAAAATAATTATTTTTTCTATAAAATAGTTTTTATCGTATAAAAGCGCCAAAACATAAAAAAATGATATAAATGAGATATCGCTGTAATCGTACTGACCCGTCGAATAAAACTGCTTTATCAATTTTACCAAACGCGGAACGTTATAAACGTCTCTCCCAAAAGAAATTCATGAATAGCAGGTTTTTGGTCATTCTGCCTCACAAAAATCGGAATAAAAAGTGATCAAAAATGGTCACGTGTCCGAAAATGTTACCAATAAAAACGTCAACTCGTCCCGCAAAAAAACAAGACCTCACATGACTCTGTGGAGCAAAATGTGGAAAAATTATAGGTCTCAAAATGTGGAGACGCAAAAACTTTTTTGCTATAAAAAGCGTCGCTGGTTTCACACTTGCGTTTTTGTCTGCAGCGTTTTTTGCCTATATTTAACATTGAAAACGCATGCGTTTTTTTGTACGCGTTTGGTCGCGTTTTCAAACGCATGCGTTTTTTTTCTGCATGCGTTCATTTTCAGAAATACAACCTGCAGTATTTTCTTGCGCTTTTAAGCACATGCGTTTGGGTTAAAAACGCATGCGTT